>NC_052114.1:7354863-7373130 GCF_012273895.1 Zerene cesonia
TAAACCTTTAAAGAAAGCACATACGACGAACATATGTCACAATCATCTAACACAATGCAGCGAAACCCAATTTGAAATCGTTTCTCACACGGCGCACACATAGCGGCGAATTCAAATTTCGAGGTATTTTACAAGCGCTGAACAAATATGAGCCTCGATGTTGACCTCTGAGCTCCGACCCGTGACCCCTCTGGCCCGTTTGAATAGGATCACGGGCGTCCCGGATCCTTGGTAAATAGTATTAAAAGGCGACGCGTATTGGCCTACACGTGCATTCTTTCCAAAAGGTGGCTCCACTGTTTTCAATAACATCCAGCGGACGTGTGAAACTGTGTTTGTTCACGGTTCCACCGACGCTAAGTACGTGACCGGTTCAGTTATAGAGTATATTAACGAATATCTGCTGTATTCCCGTATGGTATTTTGTTTGTACATGCGGCATAATATAATCCCTATATCCTGATTATTTATTCTCTAGACGAAACTTGCTATCTCGAATTTTCGAAATTTACCTTTAAAAGTTTGAGTGCCTGGTTGCGTTCTACTTATGAATGAATAATACTAAAAACATTTAAATGAACGTAGCTCACGTAAAATTAATGTCTTATTCCCCAGTGAAGAATTTATTTGACGGCGCAGTGCTTAGATTTACGTTTATTAGCTAAGCGATTAGCATCTATCCTTCGCGCCAACGTCCAACAAATTACTTGCATAGATAAACTAATATTAGACTTGGCGCCACGTAGCGGTAAAATACCAATTCTAATTAAATGAAGTAGTTATAATTAAAGCCACTCGTTTACACGAAATTGTACATATTTTATGAATATAATATGTTTTCCACTACTTCGTCCGCGGACATAGCTCGTGGTAAAGAAAAATAAACCTATGTTTAATTGTGAAACTATTTGAAATAGGTCAATTCCCTATTTTGTCCATAGGCATTCCCTTGATTTCCACGGCTTTTTTTAAATCACAGAAAGGTTGGGTTGTGGAAGTCTAAACAGATAACAGTATTTTTCTTAGTATGTCCAATGTCGATACTGATATTATAGTTGCATAGATTTATGCAATTTTATATTTATAGTAACAACGCTATATTCCCGAGAAGGCATGTTTTCACGATGTGCTTATTCGCGCGAAACAGCGCGGTGATGTCGGATGAAATATACAAGATAAGATATTATAATTTCTTCAGCTTTTTACTCATAACTAGTTATGCTAAGATTCTATTTAGCAGTTTGCTTTATTGACTTTCTCATTTCTTAATTAACGTAGTAAAATTCTAATCATCAGAGATTTGCTTTCAGGAATTTGTATTCAAATAAATATCTATATCTACTATATAAAAATAAGTCGGGTTTTCCTTCCTGACGCTATAACTCCAGAACGCACGAACCGATTTCCACGGTTTTGCATTCGTTGGAAAGGTCTCGGGCACCGTGAGGTTTATAGCAAAGAAAATTCCGGAAAAATTTCAACAGAAAAGCGGGAAAAACGAAGCCATCTGGTGGCGAAACGGAGTTCGCGGGGTTTGCTAGTATTTTATAAATATAAATTATTATTTGTGAATTGTAAACAAATTTAATTGTAGGTATGCACTTTTTGGGTTTTTTTTTTGTAGAAAAATATGAATACCCTAATAATATTATATCATGTCATTGAACGGGGTTAACTAAAATCAGTATTATATAAATTAATAAAGTTTATAATCTACATAAGGGACCTTCCATGGATTGACAAAATTAGTTTAAAGATCCGCATTATGAATGTTTTAAAAATAATGTTTAAATTTATCTTGCTGATAGGGAGTAATTACGTGTTAAAGTTTATCATTTACTTATAACTGTTATCTTAGTGCAAGTGTATTCGGAATATCGTAAAATTGTATATTTTTCATAAAATAAATCCGAATATACAATTAAACTAAAAACTTTCGCATCGTATTATGTTGCTACTTTGTATTTAATGTTATGCATAAACGTATTTCAAGATAAAATATGACGGACGAAGAGAAAATGAGTCGCGTAATTAAATCTACATAATATATAACATGTGCATGGTTATTTATACAATGTCCATAATGAGATTTTCATAATTTTAATGATAAATTTAATGTCGGAAATGCGACGTAAAATTATTTTGTATCGTCGAATAATGTTTAATTAATAGCAAGCACAATAGAACAATAATTCCATCTACAGCCTGTTTAATATAATGTTTATCCATAAATTTTAGTACAACTCCGTGGGGTATTGGGTTTATGGGTTATGCATTTCACATCTTTCAGTAGCGATCTTAATCAGTATAGGTTATTAAATATTTAATAAGGAGTTTTTTAACTTTGGCAGTTTCTTTAATATGTATATTTATCTGGTATTGTAGACAGCGTGAACAATTTACTAAAGATAAGCTGATACATTTGGTATAAAATATGATTTATCAGATTTTTGCAGTCAAATTGTATGTTTGTAATTCAAAGCTTTCAAGCTGTTATTAAATGGATAATTTTCAATATTTCATGTTCGATTTGAGGTTCTTCGAACGTGTCTTTGTAGAAGAGTGTCGCTTCCATATAAATTGTTACATATTCCATTCATATTGTCTTGGAAAACATAAGAATAAGAGAGAATTTCTTGAACAGGTACACGTCTCCACGAGGAAGACGTGTCTGCGCTAATGGCGTCCCAGGTGGCCCTGCAGCGGCTCGTGCCAGGCTTCAGGTTTAACCTGGGCTTCAGCGCGAAGTACTACCATCACGGAACGACGATGGAGAATAGGGGCGATGACGCCCTGTTGAAAAATCGAGAACATTTCAGCTGGTAAGGAATATGGAATAATTGTGTGTATTGTAGTTTTCAGTTGGTTTTGTTTTAAGATATGGTTGTTCATCTTCATAAAGTCCTCATATTTAATAGCAAAACTTAGAAAATTTATTATCTTTATAAATTTGTATGTATGTGTCATCTTTTTATTATGTAATAAAGTAAGTTTTAATTACCTAAAATACTATTATTTAAGTGGTACCTATAGAGATTTGTAGCAATGCGTTAAGTCTTATAGGATTAATGTTTTTAATAATTAGCTTTATTTCCTCAATTGACTTTCTGTAACCATTATTATTATACAGGTTTTGTCACATGTGGAACCACCAGCAGCCTCACCTATACAACAACGTGTCGCAACTGGAAGCAGAAATGATGCTCAACAAACAGTTCGCGCTGGAACACGGCATACCAACGAACTCCTGCTATTCTGTATCCCCGCACCACTCCGGCGTATACCCGGTGCACGAGCCGCTGTATGAAGCTTGGAGGAAAGTTTGGGACGTCAAAGTCACAAGCACAGAGGAATATCCACATCTAAGGCCAGCGAGGTAGGACTCATTAGAACGACGCACATATCGCGTCTCCCGAAATAACCCCTCCCACTTTTGTTCGCCGAGTTCCTGACACGGACAGGGAAAAGCTTTTTTGCTGTTTACCTTCACCTTTTAGAATCGCTAAGCGTCTCCGCGTTTTTGAATGCAAAAATGTTTTTCAGGAATCCGAACTCTGTCTGCTTTTACAGTGACGTTTGGAATATTTAAATATCGCTTACAACGCAAAAGAACCGTCACTATATTATTCACATACCGGGAAATATCTCGGGGCAGGTAGGTGTCTCGGGTCGGTTGACTCTGAAGCCTGGGGAAATCTAGAAAATAAGAGCGGGCGGTGGGCGGGTCTTTGTGGGCTTTCGAGTTTTGCCTTGTAATATATTTCACTTACGATCGACATATTTCCAATTGTCCACGCGCCGTTTCCCTTGACGAGACGAGTTACAATGGTCTTGGTCTATCAAAAGATGGTAAAAGGATCCATGTGATTATCTATAGGCAAAAGCGAATATTCTTTATATTTCTTATTACGTGTATGTTTTTCTTATCTCATCGGTTATGACAATTTTCTAACCTAACCTAACAACCGTTTTATTAAATTAAATAGAACACTGATTAAAATGTTTCAAAACAACGATGACTCGAACGGTTTATAGGCACATCCAAACCAAATTGGTTTATAACTTGCATTTATAATATGTAAAAATACGCATTAAAATACTCTTCACCCGTTTTATATTATTAACAAAAAATAATTAAACAAATATGCTAAGACATAAAACCAACACGAAGTTAGAACTATTTCGCTTAAAACCCCCATACATAAATCAAATTTGCACCACATCAGAAATAGCATAAATCCCACTCAACACTGGCAAAAGCCACAAGAGTCTTACAAAGACAATTGACATGAAATCGGGATGGATGCGTGTTCTGGTCCAAGCAATGTTGCTGGGAAATGTTAGTGGCGTCAGTATTGTGGTTGCCAAACTCCAGTACACCACAAACGGTACGTTGCGGTGATTCCACGCTTGGCGGTGTCCGGGCCGCTTATGTGTACAACATGGGATAAATAACTAACTATCTAGATGTACATATGTAGTAGTGCTGAATTATTTTGCGTTTCGTCAATACGCATTGCAATAACTTTAACTGGTATATAATTTTAGGGTAAACACGTATTTCATTTTATGTTAAGTGGTCGTACAGGTAATTTTCTGTAATGTTTGGAAATTTATTTCAATGTAAGTTTCTCAAACGCGTCGATAGTCAATTTACTATTCAAATCGTGTTTCATTCTGTTCCTGATTATAATTCATCACGCAACACATATTTACGACATTTCTGTTAATGGTACGACCGTGGTAATAAACGATTTTTAAAGGAGAAGCAAAGCAATTCGTGTACAGATATATATAAGGACTAGATGACGTACCAGTGGCATGATTAAACCGTCTCAGAAGATATTATATTTTGATCATATATCCGATATTCACGATTTCTCTTCTGTTTGATTACAACACTATATTGTGATGTTGATATCTTTCCAATATAAAACTATGGATAGATTTTTTATGTATGATTATGCTTTTGCAGAACTTCTAGTCTCAAATGTTCTGAAAATAAATGAAATAGGAATTGTTACATCTGAATTCAAAATCAAAATACGCACTTAACATATTGTATGTACAATTCGGTACACAGTTTGTGCTTTGAAATGAATTACAAAAGGTATGATCGTTCTTCATTTTAGAATGAATTCAGAGCAATTTTTACGCATTTACGATTACGTTAAATCTGGTCTATACAGGAGGCATTGTTATTTCAGTGATCTTAGCCTTTCTCGTTATTAATAAAACAAGAACTTGAGAAATCTTGAAAATTATTTAGAATTTCGAGCTACCATTTGCATTGTATATTACAATTTACAATTTACA
The DNA here is from genome assembly GCF_012273895.1 of Zerene cesonia. Lineage (NCBI taxonomy): Eukaryota > Metazoa > Arthropoda > Insecta > Lepidoptera > Pieridae > Zerene > Zerene cesonia. The sequence goes on from NC_052114.1 coordinate 7,360,180, forward strand.
ATCATGTAAATAACACATTTTTTTTATTAACAACGAAAAATTTTTTTCTGAAACCTCGCCGAGTCCGAACCTATACGGCAAACATTTTAAATGTAAAATTACAACTTTCACAGTTAAAAGTGCAGGTGCAAAATGATATAAAACTTTCATTTCGCACGCGTAGAGACAACAAATGTTACAAGCGTACGTACACTAACTATACACAATATTTTTTTGGAACGTTAACAAAAATTCATACGCTGTTTTTCAGGTGTGAAATCAATTGAATTTTCAACGTTAGTGTTAGCTGAGTTAACACCTAATACTCATATATTCAGAATATTTACGGAGTGTTCCTAAAAACATTCAATTTATTTTTGAAGTATTAAAGCTAAAACATTCAGTGCAGAATCAAAGCGATTAAAATTAACAAATATCTAAATGCCCACAATTTGCTCATGATAAAAATGAAAAATTTAAATGTGTGTGGTGATAGAATTTAAGAGTATACAAATACGTCATGATTGTTATCAAAATTGTTTGTGTTCAAGTCTACATATTATAACACGATTAATATCTATTTCTTGTTAAAACATAATCACTTTAACTGCCACTTCGCATACTATAATATGAATAACGAAAATTTATTACTCATCGTAGTAGGTACAATTTCCAACCAATTTCCATATCGTTAGTAACGGTACAATAAATCTAGTTTTATAAATTACAGGTACGTATAACGTATGAGCCTTGTCTAAAATGATACAATATGTTTATATCGCATACCATCAATATCTGAAATGAGCCATCGCTAAGACGCGAACGAAACATATTTCGTGAAGGGCGGGAAATCCTCAATAACGCTACGAATATGACAATTCGGTGAGATCAATTTGCGTAGAAACAATCCCGAATGTATACCAGTTTAGAATATTGGCTGTTAGTGGTAAAAGGTTGCGGGCTTTGAATAACGTCCAAAACAAAAACACAGCGCTGACTATACAATATATTAAATGCGGTGGATAATATCTGTTTTCGATACGGGCAACCCTAATTGCGGTTCTTATTTTGTGTACAAACTTTGTTATCCCTTGTGTATTTTTAAAAATACCACGCAAACGAATTTTGTGTAAAAATTTTATTTGTAGCGAATGTATTTTTTGCTGATTGTTTTTTAAAAGTATGATTTGGAAATCACGAGGTCTGTTTTCATATATTTCCTTTGTCTATCCAAATATTTATTTGCTATATTTTAGTCGTTGTTTACTTTGGAATGATATATTGTTACTTGATCCGCATCGTACCTACGAATGGAAAAATAACTGCGTTCGTTTCGGAGTTTATTCTGACGGCCTACAGTTTTTGCATTGTCAAAATGATTAGGTACGGTTTCTGTTAGCTTTCCAGGAATTCCTACATTTTTTACGCCCACTGTGCCGCCTGTTCGTATACAGTCACTTTGTATGTGGCGGTCGTAATACCACAATTTTTGTCACTTAGTAATCTCATGAAGCAGCTTTCGCGTTCAAAGCTTATACTTAAACGAAATTCATAAAGATTCTATTACAGCTTATAGTTTAGCAGTATGCTCGTTACCTTTTACCGTGGTTGTCTGGAAGAGATCACTTCTAAGTGATAAGGCCGCCAAACAAATTGTACGCTTTATTTTACTCATTATTATTATTATCTCTAAGTTTCCTTCTATGTACAATGTTGTTGAAGAGTTAAATAAATAAATAATAAATACATCATTTCCTTGTTAATTTAATTTCAACGTCAATTCACTTATTTAGTAAGTATGCTTAAAGATCATACATAAAATTACTTACGTCCATTAAATAATGTGAAAGGAATTTCTTATTCTGTAAAAGTAAAAACCATAACAAATGTAACCCAATAAACTACTATAACTAAAGTTAATCGTATCACAGCGATAAGGAAATAATTATGAACGTGTCATATTCCAACTAATTGAGGCGAGGCCCGTCCCACAGATTACGGCGCGGCTTCAAGCACAGAGGGGTGATGGTTTTGCCTCGGCAGACTTGCGGCCTGTTCACGCACACCCTCCTACTGGAGCGGTACCCAGGTGGGCGACAGAGGCTCGACAAATCAATACAAGGAGGCGAACTATTCCAGACAGTCATCAATAACCCGGTAAGTAATTTTGACTCGACACTGCCTACTAAATTAGACACTCATTAGTATCTAATTTGTTCGCGGGAGTTGCGGGCGAACGGCGAACGGTGAGCACCTATCGGATAGATCGTCTATTGCGGTTGAATTGCCTAACTTCGTGTGGCGCGAACTATTTAGAAGGTAGATAATGTTAATGAATAGCTATTACGCTTCTTTGTTATTTCCCTTTTAACGTTAAATATAGGGTTGGAGGGATTGGAGTGTGTTGTTTATTTTATTGTATATATTAATATTATAACAATAAAACCAAAAGAAGAGTTATACGTAAAGTGTTTGGAAAATAATATTCTGAAATGTTCGCTCGCAAAATAATGAAATATGCATAATATGAAATTTAACAATTCTCAATACGCTTACTCTATTACTTATAATTTATTATAGAGTAATAAATTCGATCATTTATATAATCTTGTATTGTGAAACTAATAATCTCTACGAAAATGAATTTCGTAATTAATGAATTGATATTTTATCTATAAATTGTTGAACGTTGCTGGAAATTTCCAGAATTCCAACGTTACCGATTTTGATTGATTTATTTTTGCACTGTAAAATACCTCAAAGGAATTTCACAGGCTTTTTCGTCGGACTACATTTCGTTCCCTTTTGTTTAAACAAATACAGACAAACTTTAACTACGCGTACATTCCTGTCACAAACTTTTAGAGTTCCCTAGTATTCTAAAATAGCAACGAATTTTTGCACACCTCGGCCATTTAAAACGCTAAATTGTCTCTTTATAGTACGTATGCTTTGCTTAATGGGTGGTTTGGAATAAAATAAGAGGTAACGTATTTCGGCAGCGTTTAAAATTAAACATAGGAGTTAATTTGGAGTAAACGCCGCCGTGACAAACGTGTGGTTAGCGCGCACTAAAGCCAAGAGTACATTAATATTGCTCTTATCTATGCAAACTATGTAAAACAGTAGTATACGGGCTGAATATTTAGCGGAATAATATATAGCATATATTGTATGTACTTGCCTTATAGCTAAGTTTGCTTTGAGCGTGTCTAAAGGCATTAATCTCTTGCAATTTCGTTAGCATTTCATAAGAAAGTATCTTGAGAATATTTCTCCGGGTGCATTAATGTTCTTGTGTTAATTTATAATTATATTGATCTCTCTATAAGTCTTTGATTTATTAATAAGCATAATCGAGTATCTATTATATCCTTGAAACAGTAGATGTCAAAAACCAGATCTGAAAGTTTTCAATTGCTTTACAGTGGTTGATAGTTTGAACAAGTTGATAGTTAGTAACCATAGAGCGCCTACCTGGAAGTTCAAAAGCAAGGACAGTTCCTATTAAAGTTGTATGGAATGAACCAAAATGTTATTGCTAGGTATTCGCATTCATTGTACTTCTATCTCTTATGTTTTTTGGAAATTATATTTAAGTATTATTATTCGCCAATATATATATATATATATATATATATATATATATATATATATATATATATATATATATATATATATATATATATATATATATATATATATATATACAAGGATTGCTCGTTTAAAGATATAAGATATGTAGAATTGAACAAAGGCGATTATTTGTTCACGCATTATATTTGAAGGGGTAAATTTTTGCGAATAATATTTTTTTCAGCTTATGAGTTATTGTACCGATTAGCATCGCGCCCTTAGATACTTAGAAATCCAAGATTCGACCGTCCGTAGAGGATAAAATGTATTTTGAAAATATTTCATGTGAAACATGTATATTTGTTTTTCTGTCCTATAATACAAATAGATTTAAGAAGAAAGAGGGCAATATTTTATACTCCTATTCAATAAATGAGTATTAATTAAATAGCAATTTGTGTATATGTTGAGAAAATCTTTTAAGAGTAAACAACTCGCGTGCTTGAGATCGACTCTTGACTGACTTAACATGCCTGTAGAATTATGAAAGAATATATCAATAATATTTTATTTATGGAATCAAATGTGATAAAAGCTACCTATTACAATTATTGACCGCTAGAAGCTCGTCCCGGCTCCGCCCCGATCATAAAATTCGTGTTTTATCCCAGTGGAGCATTTAATCGGGATATAAGTGTCCTGTCACTTAAATCAGCGCATACCATGTCAGTATACCAAATTTCATCAAAATCCGTTCAGTAGTGTCAACGACGGACAAAAATCCAAACAAACACATTTTCACGTAAAATATTGGTGTGATAGTGTGGTAGTGTGATAGTGCCATAGTGTGACTAGTTGACCAACACAATATCGCCTGTTCCCAAGAAGAATATTATTGCAACATTTTGCATAGCTATCTACATACAGCCCTCATAGTAGTAGCGTGATGTGATATAGCCTTGCTCGATAGTGGACTATCCGACACATAACTTATTTCCAATTCGAACCAGCAGTTCCATAAATTAGCGCGTTCAACCAAACAATATCTTCAATTTTGCGTTGTAGTATTAATATTTCCCCTCCACAATTAAACTTACACATTTTTTTACCATTAAACACGTGATCTCTTGCCTGCCCATCAATAAACATACATGACAAATGAAAGTCGAACTCAATATTGCAATCCACAAAACGCCCGGTAATCCACGAAAGCTCGGTGCGTGCGAACTGCGAGACCGCTGCCAAATAAACCTAGGAACGGTCCATAAAGGAAGGCAAGGTGTTCCGAAAGTTCATTAATAACTCGACGGGAATTTACAACGGGCCTCAAACCGGCGGAATTGTAGTTGCTACAGAACAAAGTGTTATTGTCACACACCTAACTGGTTTGTACTTTGTTTTGTGCGTTTGGCCTTTGTGCGACATTTTCCGCTATCAGTGGCGCTGGGAAATGCTTGGATGTATGTTATGCATATATGACTGGTAGCGTCATATAGAGGTGATAGGTCACGCTATTGCAATTGTTAAATGTATAGGTTTTAAATTCTGTTTATTCGTTTAATCACGTTGTTACACAATTTGTAATTCTTCTTCGTCTTTTCTCGGGTCTTGTATGATGATATTTGTTCAAATTTCATCTGAATCGGTTGAGGTGTGAAGAAGATACAGAAAAACGAAAAACCACGGACTGCCAATTTTTTTCTTTACTACGCGGGCGAAACGATGGCGGTAAGGTAGTTTACTTTATATGAGTAGGGATTTTGCATGGAACGATAATCTGAATAATAAATATGATACAAATATATATAGCCATAAATTTTATTTAAAGTCACATATCTATAAAACAAACAGTAGACACAAACCATATCTTCGCACTCGTGTAAAGATAATAAGGACGTAATCTGCGGTTTATCTCGAATACGAACGGACGTCCCAATTATGCACTTTAAGAATATTTAACACTTCAATGGTACTTGCGGTAAGTGATGTGACCTTGCCACAGATCCGTTGCTTAGCAACGCAGTGTCATCGTTTTCTATTGGGGTCTTACTAATTTACGTGAAATCTTCGCTAAATGTGTTGTCGTGTTTGCTATTTCAATAATGTGGTGGGATTGGGCAATCATGCTATGATCCTCTTTATTTCAATTTGAATGATATAATTTTCAAATTTATCGGCAATATGATGCGTGTTTTTCAAATAAAAGAGGACCCCATATATAAACAAAGATTCTCACTTTATAAAACACATTTTTCTTCTTAATCTTCTTACGCTTGATAATGTTGTAGTTACCTTAAAGCGACGTACCGTCGTCCCTGGAGAGCAATTCGAGACAATGACATTATATAATAATAAAGCGCGATAAAAAATGCAATGTTGCTCTTAGATCGCTAACCACCTATATAAGTAGATGAATTTCGTCTTATACAGACATCGATAATTTTATACTATCAAAAACTTTGTAAAGAATCTGACACATGCGCGTTAATTTTTTTACGTTAGAAACGGCTAACGAACATAAGCAAGCAACCATCACTGCCCATTAACATTGCAGAGTTAAGGCATATGCAAATGAGGATTTGGAGACTTCGGTCTTAAATATACTTATAGAACTGTTTTAATACTTACCGCGTTTTTGATGCATTTTTTCGATATTTGTACTGTTATTGTTAGATGATTTACACAGTTTCTCATCCAACAGATAAACATATTCATGACCCACATGTCCAACTACGGCAACGACCGGCTCGCACTGTACACGTTCGAGTCGGTGGTGAAGTTCCTACGCTGTTGGACGAACGTGCGGCTCGCGTCCGCGCCGCCGCTCGCGCTCGCCGAGAAGTACTTCCAGTTGCGGCCGGACGAGCTTAGCCCTTTGTGGGGGGTGAGTTGGTTTTATGTTTTTTCTTTTGCTAATGTCATAGCGATCTCCCGAGCTGCTTGTTCGCCTGGTGATAAGCGATCACCCATGAACATTTACAGCGGTAGTGACTACGAATGCATTAAGGAAAGATGGCATTCCACCTTTCCGGTCGTCAATCATGGGAGGGGTGAGGAAAAGGAAACGGGCGGGAGTGCATAGATCCTACTATAGTTCTGATGTGAAATTGTGAAAAACGTGAATGTGTGTTTGTTACTTTTTTGTCAAACACGAATGTTCAGTTCTTTATGAAATTTTGTAAAGATGTAGATTATAGTATGGATACGCAATTTTTTTCCTTTTTCTCATTTACGTAAATATGAATGCGGTATGTAATCAAATATTTTAGAAGACGATTCAATTGCATTGTAAACGGAAATTTCACCCCCATATTTTTGTTCCAGTTTAATGCATCATCCAAAAAACTATAAGTCGTAAATTTTAAAAGAAACACCAGAAGTAATAAATAAATTTCGCTCCTCCCGAGTTTTCCGTGCAATCAATTTTTCCGCCAATGTTTTTCAGCTTAAATAAAAATTTATATGCAGCTTATTATCGGGATATTGTTTTAACCCGCTGCGGTTGTCGCGGCTTCGGATTCGCCTCGTATGAAAATGGCACGAAAATTTTGAATAAATTCATTGGCGCGTTGCACTTCGTGTATTGTTATTATAAATGATGCATTTCCACTAAATTACGCTAATATTACACACTTAAATGTGTAAGCGAAATCGAATGATCGTTGAAATTCATCGGGATTATATTGGAAGCTATTAAATGCTCGCGTTATAACCTCTCCAATATACGTAATTGCCCTTTATTCAACGTGATCCTTAGCTAATACTTGGCCCACTCAATATCCGAGTTAGGCTAGAACTCCAGATATTACAACATTGAGATCGTTTATAGATTCTCTAAATTGGATCCTCGATACGCAATAGTTGTTTTGATACCTAAAGGGCATTATGTAAAATAGTATTTATTTAATTTCTTAAGTGGCGATGCCGTTTTCTTCATTAACTTGAAATAGTGCCTCTTTCTTTCAAATAAATGTAACGTTATTCGTCACGGCACGGAACACTTTTTGCAGCTAAATTAAGAGAAAAGGCCATTTTTGTCTTGAAATGTATAATTAATTAATAACACTGAAGGATCACTGCCAGTTAACGACTTTAGCAGACAAAGTAAATTGAAGTGGCTATAAAAACAGATTTGTCATGGCTATCATTTCTCTTTTGCAATCTGCCTAGTGTTTTGATTAAACTAAAATGAAGAGCATTTCGTAATGAAATATTCTGTAAATATAATAAAACACGAATCATTTTGTTGATCAGATAAAATTTTCTTTAAGAAAATATTGTAAATTTCAGTACCACGTGAAGATGGGTAAATAAATATTATCCAATATGATGATTCTTATGTATAGAATGTATTTTGGAAACGATGTCAAGTAGAAATTATTGATACTCTCGATTCATTGTTTATTGACAAATCTAACATGCTCACTACTATAAGTAATAAATGGTATAAATTTTATCCTATCCATTTAAAAAGTAATGGAATCCAGTAAATAGTAATACGTTTATATCAATAGAATGTCTTTGTTAAACAATAGACATGCCTTTAGAAATATCTTATTATAATGCATTTTATCAAACAGAATCGTAGGTATTTTATTAAGCGAAAGAAAGCGAAATATTTTAGTTGAAAACAAATTGAAAACCGTCCGCTGATTCAATTTGTGCAATTGATTTTGTGCGTGGGTTTTTCCTAGAAATACATTCAACAACTATGCCCGGTACGGCTGGTTTAATGTATTAAGTTTCTATATCAATTGTTATGAAAAATATTAATTCCCTTTGGGATTAATCGGCTGAATCGAAAATGGATTGCTTTATGTAAACTTCAAACGTAGAGATCACAATGCAGCTCGCGAGGACTACGTTCAGAAATATACGTAGGTACGGGAACAATCGTTTTATCAAATGAACAACCAACTCAAATTTAATAATTTATTATTTCAATCAGTTAGGCCTGAGAAGAAGTTTTTTAACAAAGAAACGATTTGTTATTATCCGTATCTTAAAAAATAACAATTTCATAATTTCCAAACACTATTTTCTTACGTAAGGTCTTACTGAAACTAGTTAAACGATAAAAATAATCAATAGTTTTTTTTTCATAACCCCAGCTTCTTCCGCGTTAACCCATGATAAAAAAAAAGTTACTCACACTCAAAGTGGTAAGTTAATACTATAACTTACTACTAGCGAAAGACTTTTCATGCTCGGATCAGTGCTTCTGCAGATTACCTCATACAAACATACAAAGTTAGAAACATTACATTGCTACAATATTACAAATAATAACAAGAAACCTTTCCCCAGAATCCGTGCGACGACATCCGACACAGACGCATCTGGTCCAAGTCGAAATGGTGCGACACCTTACCCAAGGTTCTAGTGATTGGACCACAAAAGACCGGCAGCACAGCGCTATATACCTTCCTCGCGATGCATCCAATGCTGGTGCCCAACCAGCCGAACCCTATCACCTACGAGGAACTGCAATTCTTCAATAATAACAACTATTTGAAAGGATTGGATTGGTGAGTTTTTTTTTTGTCTGTATAACCTACTAGCTGCGCTCTGAGGTTTCACCCGTGTAAGTCTGTATCCCATAGGAATATCGGCATAAATAGTGGACTATATGTTATTTCATTTGCCTAGCTGTCTACGTACCAAATTTCATTGCAATCGGTTCATTAGTTTTCGCGTGAAAGGGCAACAAACACACACACATCCTCACAAACTTTCGCATTTATAATATTAGTAGGATTATGGCAATACACTGCGATTAGCTGTGAAAGTAGGATGGCAAGATTCAATTATCGTGAGCGAAAAAGAGACATGGAAAGTCAATTCTGACTAAATCGCCACCATTTAACATGCCGCTCCCGTGCTTTTAACCTATAACTTTGTACTTTCATTATCATTGGTATTATAAAAATTTAGTTCACCCATTTGTGTTCTAATCATGTACGACGTAGGTAAACCGCACAGCTTGCGTATCAAACAAATAAATAACCATAGAATATATAAACATTTTACGTTTTTGTTTGTTTCCTGAATTTTAACTTCGTAAATAAATAGCCCTTCTTCTTGAGACTTACACTTACTACACATGCTTACTAACTACACTGACATTGAGAATTTTTTTTCTATTCTTTCAAAATTTCTCATTTATAAAGCATTTCAATGCTATAAAACTAAAAATTAAATTACACTGACATTGTTAAAAGCTTACAATGACTAGATTTTCAGATGACATTTTAAATGGTTATAAATGTCTCCTATCTTTCTTTATTTTATTCTCCTTTTTCTCGGCTTTCGTCGTACGTGTTCATAATGATCCCTTCCAGAGAATATTTCTGAGAAGTTATTAGCAAGAAATAGCCGAGATCCCTTCTGCCTTAAACGGTTTCCGCACTCATTGGAATATACGTTGAATCATATCAATATTACGCAGTGAACTATTAGAGACGTCCCTTAGTTCTTTTGTCTTCCAACAATAGCCAAAATTCGTCTATATCCAACCCAAAAATATATATTTATTGTACTGACCAATATTATCTTGGAATAATTTCAGAATGACATTAATATTTACGACATCAATTACGTTTCGGATATTCCAAAAGAAAAATAAATTATTGAACATTATACACCGAATCAAGTCTAGACTTCAAATTTAATCAGAAATTTTTGTTTGCAAATGATTCTATCTGTATAAAAATGTAATTTGAATATAATCTTTTCAGATTATTCTTCGAAGTAATACAGTGGCTCTTCCAATTTAGGTGAAGCCATTAAAGCTTTGTTATTCATATTTATTTTATTTCGATAGCAATAATAATTGAAACTTCGTTTTGTTTTCGCTGTTACGTTACGGTTTCTACGTACAAATATTTTCACATTTTTCAATCATAATAAAAAAAACTTTCAGGTATTGCGCTACACGTAGTGTATATATCTAGCTATCACGTACAAATTTTATAGGGATCACAAATTATATATAACAGTTTGCATACAAGCGTAACTTAGTTGTATTGGCAGATAGTCGAGCCTCATAAACAATCCATAATAGCTGAAGGTTGTCTGAGATGAATACAATATTTGTCGTATGTCATGCCAAACCTTTTTATTCGTGCTAATATAAACATTATGAGCTTAGAGATAAAATATCTTTCAAAACTCCATGAAAGTATTACTAGGTAATTATTTGAGCCGGTTTCACAGCTTCTCGATATGTACTGTTTAGCGTATCTGTGACTTAGAATAACAAATGATATATGAATATTAAGTCAAAATGTGTCATATAGGGGCATTATCAGATAACTTTATAACCTTCTTCTTCTTGGTCTTTATTTCATACATATTTCAGATTGATTATGTAAAGAACACTTTATCAAATTCTGCTATATTGTCATAAGTTACAATAATTCGAAAAGGAAAAATGAAACTTAAAAATACCCTTTGAATATGATATTGAAATACCTTTAATGATGAAGACAATACGTTTCTTATTAGTCCAATATCCATTACACCGTCCAATTAGCTAAATTGAAATTGTAGGGTTAAACTATTCCAATATAATCGAACATAAGAACAGATGGTTATAAATCGGTGACACTGTTGTAAATCGAACGTTCAATCTCTGGTGTGTTTGCACATCTTGCGTACTTTGTTTGCTTTTTATGCATTTTATATGAAACGTGTTTTATTTCTGCCGCGTGTTTTGTTACATTGTGTTCAGTGTTGACTGACGTGAACGAATCTAGTAGGATTATAGGACTGGCAAGTTTGGCTTGATAGTTTTATGATTTTTTACTTTTACTTTTGTGATATGTGACATATGAATACTCATCTATTATTCATAGTGTGATAAGTAAACTGTGAATGCTAGGTACATATAGTTACGGTCGAAAAGGACATTGCTGCATTGAAATTTGAAGTATTCTGTATTCTATATATAGGCTTACGAATGCTCATTGCTGTACGGTGCCTCAGTACAGCGATAAGCGTGTATACACTACAGTAAGTGTATATCGTTCTCATTTATTAAGAGGCTCATAGCGACAATTGATCCATAAAGCAGATAAGAAATGACTCTGCACTTCTTCCTTGAAGGTTAATGTTACCTTACCTTTAGTGCGCGTTATAGAACACAACAATTATATATTAAATTTCAATAATATCTCGAAGCATTTGTTCAAATATATGAGTTAGTAAAACATTTTTTGTTAAGTTAATAAACTCTCTCCCTAATTTCAAACCCTTAAATGCTTTGCCCAAAATCACGCGACCCCACGTAAATCTTCTCTATATTCAAAATTACTTCCCTTCATTAATAACGCCGGTAGGTCGTTCCGACATAGTTCAAAGTTTTGATCGTATCATAGGGCCTTCCCACGCTTTCTCATGGAAATATCGTCGCACCTCCAACCTACATACATACAAACTAAGCGGGTCAGCGTAATTGTTCATCAACCCCTTTAGATTTAAATGACGCCTATCGATCTGACTTAGCACGACAGCTTTCCAACGAAATTGTTTTAAAATGCAACGATCGCGCGGCTGTTGTAGTTTCGAACTTTGCTTATTAATAGTAATGTAATGAAAAATTGTGCCGCCGCTGTACATAACGTCACACAGCGTTTTCTAGAAGTCGTGAAGAGCGCATTGTGGAAATTCCTTCGGGCTTTATGAACGTTTAGTATATGGAACGTTTTTATTACAAAAATATCTTAACAGTTTTTATGTCATTGTAGTAAGGTAAGATCTTGTAATATCGTTTTAAAATGACTATTTGATTATTTTTCAGTGTCTTTCACAAACGTGTAAGAATAAATAGTGTCAAATAAACTTGGTTCTATTTGCAGTTTCCTCATTACTTACCTACGCTTGATAAATGTTGTGTTCCTTTTAAAAAGGCAAATTCTACGCCAGCTAGAGCCACCACAGGACTGTTATATACTAATTGAGACTTTATACATTAAAGCGAATAGCGCTCTAGCAAATTTTTCGAAATTAAATTTGAATGCGATTTTCAATTAATTTTCAAAGCGCTCTCATAATAACCGAAGCTCAAAATATAAACCAAAACTTTATGTTTGTACAAAATTTCGTTTTGTTTGACGGTTTCGATTAAACCCTCGTTGATTATACGAAACAATTTATTTTAATCATGTATATATATATCTTTCTATCATTGACCAACCAATGACTTTTGGTTTCTCTCTTTCGTAATTTCACTAAGTTTAGCCTGACTGAGATTTAGAGCTTCTTAAGTTATAAAATAATTTGCCAATAAGACAATACTCTTGATTAAACTGCAAGGAAATAGTATATCATATCGTTCATATTTGTTTATATATTATTGTTAGAAATAAAAGAAGGGGTTGTGTTTATTATTATGAG
>NC_052114.1:7373140-7397060 GCF_012273895.1 Zerene cesonia
GTTATGGCGAGCATGAATAATTATCTATACTGATGATTATTCATACAACAGATTATATTTAAACACAAAACATGTCCGACAATTTTTTTTTTTTTGTGTTGTTCACAGGTACCTAAACTTTTTCCCGCCAAACCAAAGCAACGCGTCACAAATAACATTCGAGAAGTCGGCTACGTACTTCGACGGTGAGCTGGTGCCGCGGCGAGCGCACGCCCTTCTGCCCAACGCTAAGATCATTGCTATACTAATATCACCGTCAAAGAGGTTGGTTCTTTTTTGTTTTTTTTTTTTATTTTTTATTTTTGGACAGGAAGACGAAAGTGTTTACGTCAGATGCAACGCGTAAAGTATAAGAAACTTTTTTTTTTGTTTAAGCGTATTGATTAATTGTTGACATCTATATACTTGTTTGAAGCGTTGAACTAACCCGAGTTACGCATTAGCGTGCATTCGCGCAAAATACGACTTTTTGCGCTCTTGTTCAAAAAAAAAAAACATTTACAAATGTCGTCCCATACGTGGGAGATTGCGTAAGAGGTGTATACTTGCCAATGAAAAATCTAGGTCAACTGATCACCTGATGCTCACGAAACAAATGTATCAGTTAAACAGGTTTGAAATAATTGTTGTCATCTACCCCATGTACTATTGGTCACGGGACTTTGCTTTATGGTTAATAATTATAATGTCATTTAAGGCAATTATTACTAGCAATTATATTAAGATGAATAAAGTCGTCTTTATAAGTTTTTCAAAGACGAATAAAACACGTGTAATTAGACGAATAAATTACACATGAATGAATTATCTGCTCAAACTAAATGCTAAATGTGACACGCGTTGAAACGTTCCACGAAAATATTAATTTAGGTGCGGATTTTTTCGCACGTAAACGTCCTAGTTAACACCGTTTTGTAGACACGTAACTACATAGCCGGCTAGGTAATACACGCGCTATGAAATTTTAACTGGTACAGTTCGCTGAAACTGAATTGAAAATTATTATAGAAATTGGAGCAGATATTGCCGCTTTTAAATTTTTGTGATGTTCGTGAGATAATTATCACAAAAATCTTCATGGGTTAGATGTAATGATAATGTGATCATAGATACAAGCGAACTTATTAATAAAAAAATGCGTTACTAAGAGCCCATAAAACATTAAATTAATGTAAATGCAAAATGCACCTAAATCATAAATTTTTAGAGAAGGTGCGTATTTATTAAATTCCGAAACGCACATTTCAACTAAAAGATACAGAAATGATAAGATCCGTTTCATCCTTAATCTATTTTATTGTGTACCTTCTCTCTACATGTGTCCCTTGTCGTCACGCAATCTCATCATTTTATGAGATTACGCTCATAGCAAAGCAATGGAAATCCTCGAGGAGAAACGTTATTACAATAAGGATACCTACATATTGGACAAGAAAATTCACGAAATCCGATGTTATACTATGCGATCCATCTAAGAATAGGAACGTGTATGATCTTTATGTGTCTAATGTTATTTGAAAAACAGGATTAGTTTAGTAAACCATTATGTATTTTAACTTGGTTTTATATTATTTTGTCTCACTCTTACATAAAATTGAAATACATTTTCAAACGTTATTTAATTTAAATTGTTATTTGGTTTGATTTATGAGCTATGCTAATTAGCTATGACGTCGCAAAAAATACTCAACGAACAACCTACATATTCTTGTAAAGCTTTAGAAATATCTTTACAAAACGGTGCTACATCGTACATTACGCCATATCGCCCCTAAACGGGCAATTAAAGCCTGCCCAAGTAATGTCTCTGACCTATATACCTCGAGATCGTCTAGTTTTTTTCTAAATCAGCCCCACCTTGATTACCGCTATACATGTGAAGTGCTTGTAATTGCCCACGTTCATAAATAAACGTCTGAATGATAGATTTAAGTGACGTTGTTTGAAGTAAAAAATATAAGAACGGATTTTTTTTTTATTTCGATGAATGCTATGAAAGAGATGTATATTATATATGATAGATGTATAGAAAATAAGAGCAAGTTGTAGTACTTAAGATTTATTTAAGCACTGTACAGAACATTTATTATTAGAACCTACTATACATATATATGATAGAGAGGCATTTATAGAATTTCCATATAATTTATCGCATAAGTATAAGTAAATACAACATACTGGCGCTTTAGATACATTCTCGGTGGTTACGTATTAAACATATTCGCGGTTTTAGCGGTAAATGTTAGTTATATTAATAATATTAAAATTAAAATTGTATGCATTCAAAATAGAATTCATAATACGAGTATATTGATTGACATTGTATATCCCTTGAATATTATAATTTTCCAAGAAATTATCAATTATATTTTTTAATTTAAACAAGGTTAAGGTAACGTATAACCACAAAACACAAAGATCTTGGCACGAGTTAAATTCTCTTAAATATGTTCGCATGCAAGTTAGTGTTACAGTTAGATATCATAAACACAAGCGCAAAGGAAATTGTAATAAATTTCAGCGAGCGTGTATGAAAATAAGAATTTTAACAAATATATCACAAACACGGATTATTGTTTCCAATATACCTACTCGGAAATGATTAAACCTTGTGACGTGAGGTTTATAAAATATTACAATACACAGTCCAATTTAAATTTAAATCATTAAAAATATTTGGTCTAAAATTACTTCAATACATTGTTGTTGTTTTAGAAAAAACTACACGATACGAAGTGAAGTTGAATTCAAACCGTTGATGTAAATATTTCAATCAAACCCATTTGTTCAATAGCACTGAAGCAGATGTTAACAGTTGAGCACAAAAATTAAAATAGTTTATAAACACGTTCTCATTCCAATTTCAATATTGAAATTCCCTATTTATTGGTCGCGGGAAGTTTGAACAAATGTTGCCACAATCAATCTTCAGAAGTGAATAATTTACAAATGGCAAATGATCAAAATTTATAAATTGAATAAACTAAATGAAATGCTGATATTTTTGAACGGTTGTTCGTGTATTGTTCGCGCAAAAGTAGGATTGTGGGTGGGTTTTAATGAAGTTGGAAAACTTTTAAGATTTATTTTTTTTAAGATGTCCAAGTTCTAGAATGGTCTTCAACAGATCGAAGCCTGTCTTACAAATTTACCAAATAACTAATTATTGAAACTTGAATGAATTATATAGTTAAACTGGCAATAATATGTTGATTAAAGAATTGTTATCATTTTATATATAACATTAATATATTGCATTATACAATAAATGAATATGGTTGTTGATTTGACTCGAACCTGTGTTGTTACATTGAAGGTAGTTTCTAAAAACTTAGATCAGTTGTGGTGGTAATTGATATAAAAATCGATGCCGCTTCACAGCGAGCAGTCTTCAATCTGAATTATTAACTGTTACTCTGCGCGAAATTATGTGTGGCGAAATACAATAAGTTAAAGTGAATAGCGGTTTTATTTCTCGCTAAACTTCCAAATACTGGATTCCGAAAGGGTGTATGTGTTATATATATATTTGAAGAATCTATTATATTCTTTATTAACTTTAAAGGGTTATTTATTTAAGACTAACTTACCCGTCAAGTACCCTATCTTCAGACGAAGTTCAAGTTTGTTATCTAAATTTTCAACGCAGTTTTTTGTGTAATTTATAATTCCTTAAGAACCTTCTGTAAAATAAGGATTTTTAAACGAAGCCTTTAATATGATGAATGAATTCGACAAAATCGTTGTTCGTGAAAGTTATGGCGTAACAAAGGAAAATGTGATTTCTTTATACATAAAGAAATAAATAAAGAACCACCGTATTTACGGACCGGAATGATAAAATTATCATTAATATATCGATAATTTCCAGGGCGTATTCGTGGTATCAACACATTCGGTCGCACGGCGACGCCGTAGCCAACAACTACACGTTTCATACTGTCATCACGGCCAACGACTCCGCACCGAAAGCTCTAAGGGATCTCAGGTAAGGTTTGATGTTAGCAGAGTTGTTAAACTGACTGACTGTGCTTCTATGTGTGTCTATTAACAATAATTAATCTATGCACACTACAAATTTGTTAAGATAATAGATAGAATACTTATGATTATTAATCTTTTCTGTATAAATTTTTCTACGTAGATACTTATTGTTGTTTTACTATATACGACGTATGTTGAAAATTTTTATTTTGGAAAAACGATAAGTAGGTGTTAACTACATAGAAAAATTTACGTACGAATTTACAAAATGTTCTTCAATTTAGTAGATATCCACATTCTACGAAAAAAAAAAGTTTAGATTATATTATTTACAGCTTATTTCACACTAGCGTTCCGCCCCGGCTTCGCCCGTGGTACATATATAGCCTATAGCCTTCCCAAATAAATGGGCTATCTGACACTGAAATAATTTTTCAAATTGGACCAGTTGTTCCTGGGATTAGTGCGTTTAAACAAACAAACAAACTAACTCTTCAGCTTTATAATATTAGAATAGATTGTTTCTGTGCGTATAAGTGTATGTATTTTTAATCTACTTTACACTTTGTTTGAAACGGAGGCGGAACTCTCACTCTGATCAACTTCGAGACTACACAGTACATATCTGTCCTACCTGTATTCACATTTTATTGCGAAACAAAATCCGCATGTTCGGTCCGGTGTCTCATTATTTCATCTTACAAGAAAGTACCGTCGTTAAAGGTCAATGTAAAGAGCGAAAAGAGAAATGGTTTGAAACCGATACAATTCACGAGTCAGGAGAAACCCTCACGTTTTCCCTCCGAACTGCACCTACCGTATTCGGTGATGGAAACTTCCAGAAATAAGAATGGAAAAAAATCGCTTCCAATCTGCGAAACTTTGTTACGTTCCGAATGACAGCCCTCCGGTATTCTATTTCTGAAACAATTGTTCCAATCGTTATAGGATATTCCTTTTTTATGTCTTATTTGTTGCGATAACAAGTCGACAATTGGATTCAATTTGAACAAAGTGGACTTAATTTTTAACTACTTTCAAAACAAACCTTGTTATTGAAATCCTTGCAAGTCCTTTTATATAAGTATCATATCATTAACAGAAGCATTTTATTATACAACCAGCCGCTCGTCCCAGCTTCGCCCGGATTGACCCGGCGTATAAACAATATAAAATATAGTCTGTGGCACTCACAGATGACGTGTCTTACAATCGGTAAAAGAATTATAAAATAGGTTCAATAGATCCAAAGATTACGAAAGATCGAGACAATGACACAAATTAACGAACTGTATTTCTTTATAATATTAGTTTAGATGCAAGTGATAATCACTTTTGTACTATAAAAGTAATAATGTATAAATTGGTACCTACATGAAAGTATTTGCGGAAGAATGTAATAAAAAATGTAATAAAAAATAAATGTTATTGAATTTCTTGTCAGTTACCAATAATACAACATATGAAAACGTATGTGTGTTACCTGTATTTTATGTAGTTCATATTATTTGCGAAATAGAAAAAAATGTAATCCACGAACACATTACAGCATAATTAAATAAAAAGTTAGTTACCTCAACACTATTTATATCTATAAAAAAAAACATTAACATTCGCAATAAATGCCAACATTAAACGTGTCGAATGTTAAACAAAACGGTACTAAGTAAATGACACCACATGGAGAAACAAAAACCAAACCGATGCATTACACGGCGTAAGTGAATAAATCTCCGTATATTTGAAAATGAGTTCAATGCGACCAAATGGAATTGTACGGAAGTGGCACGTCCGTGTCCGTAGTCTGGCTGTTTTTTTTTTTTTTTATTTATTCGTGTAATACGATAATTCTTTATGCGTTTTAAATAAATTAACGATGCCCTTGCTATCCCGTGACATAAAACATGTGATTTTTGTGAAAAGGCTAAAAATAGACCTAACCTAACTAACCTAACTAACCTAACCTCCTAAATTAGAGGAACAACAATTTCGATAAATAAGTAAAATATAATCTACACCCGCTCACCCCGTCTTCGCTCCAATTAATAATCAATGAATAATATAAAACTATGTGTTTATCACATAAAAACAAATTTCTATTAAAGGGAGACTTCAAAATGGGTTGTATTCTTTTTAATCTAGGTATTAAATCACTACATAATATAAAAAAGTCGCTTTCTCTGTCTGTCCCTATGTACAGTGTATGTATGTGTATGCTTAAATCTATTAAACTAGGTAACGGATTTTGATGGTTTCTTTTTCTGTTAATGGATAGAGTGAGATTCAAGAGGAAGGTTTATATGTATTATAACATCTATTAAACTAGTTCGAATTTAACGCGTTCGAAGGCGCGGGCAAAAGCTGCTTGCAAATTAATTATTTAATAATTCAAAACGGGGCGAAATACAGTTGTTAACAAGCACTCTTAATCTTGTACAGTTTTTGTTTCTATTACAATAATTCGCTGACGGCATTTTATGAAGGTATTTTTTGTCAGAGCCAGCGAGCGTTGTATTCACCACTACTTAATTATAATTGGTCTGTCGTCGTATTAATTTCATAATAGAAAAGTCTTGTTTCATTAACCTTTGTTGTGTTTGGATTGTTTCTGAGAATTGAAATGTTATCGTTCTTTGCTTGAATTGTGTTATCAAAACATTGTGCTGTGAAGTATGTCTAGATATTGTTTAATTAAAAAAATATGATCTTTCTATTGTACTAGCCCAATCCTACTCCATGAGATTTTGTATTAGTTTAGTAAGAATTTTAAATCGTATTGATCTTTCATGTTAAAATATTTATAAAATATTGCTATGGTTTAGCGGTTCACACTAATTTAGGATACATCAAATATAAGTAACTGACAATATGTCAAATGAGCCATTATTATATCTGTTATGAAAACCCATCTTCCATTGAAGAGTTATTGTTACATTAAGGATGGAATATCGAATGTGAGCTAATTCGCAATATGACCGTTTGTCTCAAAGTGACACCCTCACTGACTGCAATGTAATTGTGTGATTTATTCGACAATCCCCTAGTCGCATTATGTAGTATATTGTAGTATTTTAGTATATTATGTGTGTGTGAATAAGTTTAAGAATGGTAAAAATGTATGCCCACTTTGATAGGCCTGCCAATAGTAAACACATAAAGAATGTTTCAGACTATTAACACTAAAATATTTTACTTCCTCAGGTTACTTTAGTTTTTAGTACATTTTTTTAGCACAAGGAAGTAACAACTGTGGTTTAGCACATCCTATTACCCTATTATAATATTATAAATGCGAAAGTTTGTAAGTATGGATGTTTGTTACTCTTTCACGTAAAAACTACTGAGCCAATTGCAATGAAATTTGGTACGTAGACAGCTGGATAACTGGAATAACATATAGGCAACTTTTTATTCCGATATTCCTACGGGATACGGACTTACGCGGGTGAAACCGCGGGGCACAGCTAGTTATAAATACAGCACGCTACACGATACGTGTACACTATGATGCTGCAGTTCTATGAAACTGTATTCTTTTCATTTACCTATAGATCAGCGGGCTGGTCATATTTTGCATTGGCAAAGCTAACTAACTTTCGTACACAACCATTTCGCCCATTTTAAAGTTGAATTTCTTATCTTTATTACTACGTAACGTACGTGCTCTGCGTTGTTTAAAGACCACTTGTTCTTGGAGTTATAGTGATGCTAAACCTAGACTAGGGCATATTCTTTATTTCATGTACTAGCTGTGCCGCGCGGTTTCATCTGCGAGCGAATCCGCGTGCTAAAACTACGTCACTGCTAAGTGTCATCAAAAATCCGTTCTATGGTTTTTGAGGGAAAGAGTAACAAACATCCATACATTATTACAAACTTTCGCGTTTTTGTATTAGAAGGATATCATTTATATAACTTACTAGCAAACCCGGCGAACTCCGTTTCGCCACCAGATGGCTGTATGTGAAAAATGATTTTCCCGCTTTTCTGTTGAAATTTTTCCTGAATTTTCTTTGCTATAAACCTCACGGAGCCCGAGACCTTTCCAACGAATGCAAAACCGTGGAAATCGGTTCGTGCGTTCTCGAGTTATAGCGTCAGGAAGGATAACCCCACTTATTTTTATATAGTAGAAGATGACGATGACTTCCATCAGTTATGAGATATTGATATTCTTCTTGACAGTAAAGGCAATGAATGAACTTTAATAAAATTCAATTACGGTAAATGATGTATCTGAAGCGAAAATAAATTTTCCAAAGACTATCTTATTTGAGGTTTTAATTCATTATAATAGTGTTATTTTTCGTAGGACCAGACCATTTTACGGGATTTAAATGACTGTTTTTCTTGTGTCTTCCTGTCTTTTCAAAAACACATGAAACTTGATTTTATCTTTGCTAATTATATACAACTAAAAGTTTGTGACCTAATCTAATATCGGAATATACTGGTACGAATTAGGAAAAACATTTTTGCATTGGTCATTTTTCATTTACCAATAAGTGAATAGGACAGAAATGAAAAAAATTACAAAAATGAAAAAGAGAATTTTTTTACATAATATAGCATTAGCCGCTTGCCCCGATTCCGCTCGAGTTGATTGGGTATTAAAAAAAATATCCTATATTACTCAGTAAACGACGACGACTCGGCGAACACACTTGTATGTTTAAAGAACCAAATGCATCAAAAAATCCACTCCACTATGAATTTATAAATCACGCGCGTACGATATATCTCTCCTAGACGTTTCTGTACTCTGTCAACTTTGGGAGGGCTAAACAACAAAGAAAAAACATAGATGATTTCATTATGTCCACTGCACCACAGGAACCGCTGCCTCAACCCCGGTAAGTACAGCCACTACCTGGAGCGGTGGCTGGCGGAGTTCAGCTCGCACCAGCTGCACGTGATCGACGGTTCGCTGCTGCGCTCCGAGCCGGCGACCGTGATGAACTCGCTCCAGAAATTTCTCAAGGTGCCGCACGTGGATTATAATAAATTGCTCAAGTGAGTTTTTTAATGTTTTTATTTTTTTAGGGCTATTTAGTTGTTGTATGTTAGCTGTGGTTATTTTGAATGTGGCTCACGGTTGGAAATATGATGAGGAAGATCATGTTATTAAGAGTATACTGGTCAAATAAAAAGTTTTAATAAAAATGTGTAAAATTATAAATACCTTAAAAGAATTTCTAATTTCACTTAAATAACAAATAGTTGAGTTGAGTTTTTTCTTGATAAATTCACAAGTTGAGATCTTCAAATAGGTTATTAGCGATAATAATAACTATTATAGTACGGCTAAATTCTTAAATACAGTTTGTACAAAATTTAATGGTATTGCAGAAATACAGTTCAAGATTGGTAATGGAGAAGAGTTTTTTGAAATAACTTATAAAAATAACTTACTCCAATATAAAATAAAGGATGTAACGCAAAATGTCACATAAACAGATTTTCTTGGATAAAGTATTAGTACTTCGAAAATACTGTATTTGTTTCCCAGAGGGAATCTAAACATTCTTAACTCTGCAAATAAATGACATGCACGCGTCTACTGCCTCTTTTTGCACATCTCTCCATTTAAATGATTACGTAGCTCGCTCTTGTTGCGTCAGGTTAAAATGGGACCTCAAAAAATATAGACAGAACTTATGTTAAATTATGAAATAGTACTAACGTTGGTGTGTTTTACCATCCGATTCGAATTTTTTCATTTAAAATCTTTTAACAAACGCAAGGGAACATAAAAATCGCCTATAAAATAACTTGTAATTATTTGTACATTCTATCTGATATCATGCCCCTCGATTCTTATCTCACGGTATGCTAAAAGCTTACACTAACCGATACATTTCGGACATCTTACGTATCAAAAAATTATTCGATATACATTTCCAGCTAGCTATAACATAAATTCAAGGAAACCGAACATTAGATACGAAAACTAATTCAATGTACGTGAACTTGTTAAAGCTTAATTTCGCACCAATAAAGTATGACGTGATGTAATTGACGTTATTACGGGTGTTTGGTGTTTACGTGTCGTGGTTAATGAATGTTGAATATGTGACACAGCGACAAAACTACGCATTACAAGCGTTGTTTATTCGTTTATGAAAGGCTAGATGGTAATATGAAAGCTCTTTATTATATATAATCTCGGTTTATAATGGATACTCAAATAATACGTTATTTTGTTTTTGTTGAAGCGAGGTTTATAGACTTATAACGTTCATATACTAAAAAATTTTCAAAAATGTTTAAAAAAATTACATAAATATATAATATTATGTTCGATGGTAAGTTTGTTAATGAAAGCGATATTTTCTATTTGCCCCATGTCACGTAGGTATATTGTTGTTATTCAGTATCCTTACGGACAAGTAACATGTACGACATTATATAACAAGTGGCCAATACAAAAGGACTGGGACCGTCCAAAGTTGTACAACTGGACCGTTTAAACCATTACGAACAACAAACTTTGGATATAATAAATAAATAACTCGACTTATAAAACGTTTAAATGTGGAATTTAAATTAAATCCGCCGCTTCGCTGAGGCGTCATTTTGTAACAAATAGAATTTCTCATTTATACGCCGAAGTTTCAGCATGGATTTGCAATCATGCCGTATTACGCTAAAATATTTTATAAATTACACAAAGCTTCTATTACATCGAATAATTTACTCTAAAATTATAATATAATTGGAACGCGGCCTTATAATACAGGTTTATAACGAACGCTGCAGTATTAACTCGTAACACGAATTTACCTTTCAGATACGACGCGAAAAAGGGATTTTTCTGTCAAGCCGTGAGCAACGAGAAAACGAAATGTCTGGGCAAGTCGAAGGGTCGGATATACCCTCCTATGGAGGAGAGGTCCGCCAAGTTTTTGAAGCGATATTACACGCCTCATAACACGGCTTTGTCGAAACTCCTAGTGCGATTAGGCCGGCCGGTGCCGCAGTGGCTTAAGGACGAACTATCTAATGGATAGCACAACTCACAACCTGTGCGGTTGGAACAAACTCAAATAGTGCGCGCACTCGTCAAAGTGTGTGTTGTGACATTGTCTTAACGACTTCTGTGTACGAAATGGTTCATGTGCAAACTCGACCTTCGAACGGACAGTGTATATAAAAGATTCGGCTTAAAGCAATATAAGTTTGTATAGTTTATTAATACATTAACCTCCTCTTATCTTGTAGGGACGAACCCATCGGGATAGTTATGCCTTAATAAGGCAACGTGTCCGCTCCATGTTATAAACTACGGGCGTCAAGTCGCAATACGTAAATGTTTATGTGTCAATGTGAATGAAGACGATTTATAGTTCTATCTACGGATGTTGTATATTAAAGAGTTGTTCGTCTGATGTGCGAGTTTAGATTTAGTTTTTTATACTTATGATTAAAATCATAGTTTGTTTTACTTGCCAGTTTCATTGACGCCGATGCTATATTGGTCTGGGTGCTATGACTTTAATGTGAAAATCTTGAGCCATTAGTTTTATGATTTAGATTTACCGTCGATTTAATTTCGTAAACTGTTTGGAACCATGGACAGCTGCATATTATCATAATTGTTTAAAATTAGTTACAAAAAAAACATGTAAAACATGTATTAACATTGTATACGCTTTTGATTTCTTGATATTTAATTGTTTGGCATAATTGGTAATTTTAAACTCGTAATATATTTTGATTCATCGTAATGTATTTCAATCAATGAAATTTATAGGCATATTATAGACAGCGCAGGAGACAGGCCTGTATCTTTGTAGAAAGAGAGAAAAGATCGCGGTTTTCATTCACATACTTACATTTACATAAACAAAAAAGTGAGATTCAACTAATTGTTGCGTCAAGAGAAGGAGAGATAAGGTTCCACGATCTTCTCTCTCTTTCTAAATGTCAGGAAACTGCTTTCGAAGAGGCGTGTGCCTTGGCCTACTCTATCCGTAATATGAGATCTATGATGATGTTGCTGATAATAAACTTTTCAATCGATAAATACTCTTGTTTTTATATAGTGTCATTCCATGAATTTGTCACACGCTTAGTAAGTATTTTTACAATGTTCGTACCTGATGCTCTTAGTACATTTGTAGTTTATTGCCTCTAGTTGAATGGACATTATCTATGCCTGTGCCATAGACTAATCTATCAATTATTTTCTAGTGTAATGTATTTGATTTGCCCCATCATTTTACCTAGAGGGAAGTCGAATTTGAACTCACAACTTAATCTGTGGTGTCAACCGCAGATGCGAGTATACTGTATAATGTTTTATAATATATTTTAGTATGTATAAATTTGTTAATATGTCTGTCTAAATGTGATTCAGTGTTCTATCACTTGTTTATTATAGCGAGTCCATTGTAATTTGACGAGAATGCAATGTATGAGACACGATGTTAATAATATATTTTGATATGGCTGGATTTTAAAGATCGAATGACGTCTGTTTTCAGAGTTTACATAAGCAGTGTTGGTACTTAAACGAGTTGTTTTAACCAAAACATAGTTAGTTTAAATTATATGATGAGGTGAAAATAATAGAATATAAAGAATCAGATGTATGTATAAAGCGATTATTTCTCCTAAAGCTTTATAGATTTAGAGTTTATGTCTACTAATAAATGTTTGGAAAGACTATATAGATATGTTTTCTTTTAATATTCATTGAATTTCAGCTTGTTCTACAGTTACAACTATTTGATACTGAATATTTTTATGTTAGCGAAATAAGTTGTACGTTTAATTTTTACCCAATTTTATGCTAAGAAAAAATAAAAGCCTAATTTAATGTAATATTTTATCGTGAAATTATTTCTCACGGCTTGCGGGTTTAGTTTTTAGTAAAATCGTAATGTTTTTGTTGATATAGAACAAACGGACTAATGAAATCGGTTTTATATTTATATTATTATGATTTATTTATAATGGATATGAATATGTAAGTAAAAAGTCTCTGCTCGTCATTGATACTAAGTATGTATACAGTACGCGATCTGATATAAAATGTATTTTTTTTTTCATTCGTCAGCAATTTATTGCCCTTTAAATGTGTTCTTATATGAAATTATTGCATCACTTATTTTATTAAAGAATATAATGTATATGTGTGTTTCAATTACCCTTTACTACCCACATTTCTTTGTAAATATTTAATATTGAACTATTAAGTATCAAGGCTTAAGGCCTAATCCCTATATACTCCGTCTTCGCTTCTTAATAATTTTAATACTAATTGAAGATGAATTCGTTATAAAGTGTTGAAAGCTTAAGTCAAGATCAGTCAAATTCATGTAAGTTTCTTGCTGCTAATTAATCATAATTAATAGATATTTATGAATCCATACTAATATCACTAATATCAGTCTTATACCATACAGTCATTTTGTTTCCATTCAAGTTTAAGAACGATCAATACAGCGGGAACCGAGGGGCGAGACGCGCGAGGAAAGAGCCCGAGCAACATGATGGTGTACATGATGTTGTAGTAACAACATATTGAAAGCAGCTCGGGACACCGGTTAAGGGCTGCCGCGCACATGCTTTCATATTTGTAGGTATCATTATATCATATCATCTGGGATACTGGCCTACTATTAGGGTTCAGGTCATAATCTACCACGCTGACCACGTGCGGGTTGGCAGATGTCACATGACGTCGAACTTTTAATTGACATGTTGGGTTCCTCACGTAGTTTTCCCTTTCTTTTTCCCCCTTTTTTACCGTTTCGCGCAGTGGTGATGTTATCCACATACGCAGATAAATTTAAAAATCAATTTCGCACGCTCGCCCGGTCTCGAACTAATCGATTTTGAAGTCTGATTGTTATATATACATATGTTTTAATGTAGTGAGTAGTGTAAATGGTACGTAATACGGCTGACGTGACATATTGCAAATCATCATCTTGTGTTAACAAGGATGTTCGTTTTTATCATCACCATATAAGTGACTATTGTTGAGTTGTGACAACAGCCACATTGCCTAGACGATTTGAGCTTTTACTCTGAAATCAAAGGCGTTGTAGTACTGAATGCATCTCTTTATACTATGATAGAACAATATTCAACTGTTAAACTATACCCAGAAGCACGGCGAGCTTCCAAATCTAATTCTATTTTAACCACAGGTGTACATGAAATATTCAAGTAGTCTATTTATAACCGAAATGACTGTAACCGTTACAGATAAATAACAAAGGCTAACAGGTTTAAAGTCCACACTAAAAATTGACCAACATTTACTTTTTTGGGTGCATATCAAATGATAAACATTAAAAATTCACATGCAATACTGCATAACGTACTAACACTATCTTTTTCAACGAAAAAATAGAAATTTTAAGATTAATGTTCACTCGTGGAATGCCTTTTGTTTTGACTGATCGATTTTATTTGTATCCCAATCAGCTTAGTTTTACTTAATTCCATTAATTAGATAATTATTTATAAATTAATTAGATAATTCCAAAATAGATTTAATATTTTATCTTTTATTAGTTTTTACTAGCAGTCGCATTCGAATAGTTTTAACTACAACAAGGAGGCCATGGAATGCGGTAGGAACGCTTTAATAATTTTGGTGAATGATTATTAGACTTGATCTACCTTGCATTTATCATCCATATTTAAATATGGATGCCATGGAAATACTGGAAAATACCTTATCTTATTGCTTGTTTATTCCACAAAAATATTAATTTGAACAGAATCCCTTATCAACTCCCTTAACAGAATACTTTCGAATGGTTTACAATAAGGTATTTTCCCTAACGAGATCTTTGAACACCAGAAATATCAGTGCAAATGTATTAAAGTCTTTGTCATGGAAACCTCCCCTCAACATCTGTCAAATCTGATATCTAACTCGGCCTCTTTTCATTAAATTTAAATCTAAAGGTAAATTAAAGTCGATTTCACGCTACAAGAAGGGAACGGAAATTGCGAGCATTGACAATAAACTTTACGTAAAAGTAAACAAAATCATCGTTGAATATTGAAATTAAATATTCGTTGGGGAAATTTGCTTGGAAAACAACAAGAAAACACTAGAATTACAGATTATATTAAATATTGAATATTTCCGAGAACTATGGGCACCTGATGGACCTGTCTGGAACATTTCAAGTGTTTAGAAATAACATTGGTTATTTAAACTGTATATTATTTATGCTATATATTCTCATAAATGATACAATGTAGAATAATACAATAAAACCATATTTATAGGTTCTCAAAATTGCGGAAATACCGACTTTGAAACTGCGGTTTATTGCAAAGCATTTTAAGAGATTGCGTCTCATTTCGCCAGGTTTACTCTGGGTAGCGATCACCGAAGAGAGTGCAATTTGAAACAAAATACACTCTAACCGCCCCCGAACGTCTTGAAAAATCTATTACTCGGGAACCGAATTGCTCACTGCTCCACGCTTGAAAATATTTAGCTTTTAACCATACCAATAAACCTTTGAAGGCTAGCCTTGGTAAGCACAAGCATTGATTCAATATATTACATTGATTTCTTTGAAATACATTTCGTTCTGTATAAACAGGTAAGATTAGAGTTCAAAGTCTTTTTCCTGCCACAGCGACGAGATTCTACTTAATAAATAGGAAAACTTTCATTCTAAGTGTTGATAATAGTATAGTCTGTTCTCTTATTTTCAAATTCGAATATAGTGTACATAATAATAAAATTACATATAAATTTTAAGGGATAGAAAAAATATAATATGAGACTGGCTACCCTTTTTTATATTCAAGTATTTGTAATTCAAGTTTTTATATAAATAACACAAATTGTAAAAAGTGTACTCTTTTTTTTTCAACTCATTAAATCTAATACATAAAATTCCCGTGTCACAATTTTAGTTACTGGACTACTCCGAAACGCCTGGACCGATTCTTAGGAAATTTTTTGTGCTACTAAGTATTCATTCATTTCAGATTAATCATAAATACATTATATTCACAACACATGAAGCAAGAACAATTTATAATTGGTAAGTTATTAATAAAAGTTTTTTAAATATAACCTATTTCCGAGACAGGTAAATATGGTGTACTGAATTTAACTAATTCGTTGTGTGTATATAAGAAAAACGATTGTATCATGCAAACTTAATTTTTAAATAAGCACGCACGTAGTGCTTATGTGTTGTGCACGCCAAGTACCTACAATCATTGTGTTTTGCGTAGTTAGCCTTAAATTTCACCCTAGAAATACAACAAATTATAAAAACAGAATATCTAGCTATCATTTAATATGATACCAAAAGTTTTAAAAAGGCTACGAAGTCAAATTTAATTAACAAACCAAGAATGGTAAACTAATAGGTTCTTACAGGTTATTAGCTTCAACCCGCCTTTAATTACAACGCTAACTACTGAAGCTTACAAAGAACCGATGGAAGTGTGCAACCTGCGGACGCTATGACGGCTTTATCTTAAAATAACCGACAGTGATGGATGGTAAGTGCCAACATAATTCATTTATCCCCGATTAAGGGTCAACGCGATATCTACTCCACGTTTATCTGGAACCATAAGGCGCAATGGAAAAGAATTTCCCAACGGTTGTAGTTTCTCAGCTTTTTAAAAGTTTTTTTAGTGACTGGTCGCGTACTTTAATAAAGCACTCTCAAGTCAGAGACTTTATGGTCTCCGCGAAAGAAAAAACATTAACATTTTTCCGAACAGTTATAATCTGGATGTTTTCAAGGCGAGAGTGAATAGGTTTCTCTCAAGCAGACATGTCACCACCTAGATCACTTCTACTTTCCATCAGGTAGACCTGTGGTCAAATGTCTGCTTGATCTAATATAAAAAAAAAAAAAAAAAAAAAAAAAAAAAAAAAAAAATAACTCACTCAGGACTATTTTAATTAGCGGATGTAATAACTTATAATTACGTGCACTGAAAACTTGCAAAATTCCCTCTCCGCTACTGCAGTATTAATTCGCTTACCGTTCTCTTTAAAAATACGTAAAATAAAATTTCATTGAAAAGATTTTACATAAAACGTTATTAAGTCTTCGTGTCGCTATAAAAATGTCTTGAAAGATGCAGCGGCGCACATTTGCATCTTCCAATTATGGGCGCAAGGTATTGTGCTGCATTCCTCACTCGACTCCAGATAATGTTTTATTTTTCAATACCCTAACCTTATTACGATAAAGTCATATTCTCAGACGACGTTAAAACAGATTATTGGTAATTATTTATATACTTTGTATTTATAATATATGTGATTTATCTTTATTGAAAAGTAAGTGTAACAACACAACAAGCAGAAGACCCCATTAAGAGAACAAGCAGCGTTGAAAAGCACATTGGACGCATAATTACGAATTTCCAAATTAAACTGGAGTCTTTGTTAATTTGGGTTAACTTCTGGGTGAACAGAAAATTGCCGGCTATCGCGTAGAGCTAAATTCGTAGCACATCGTAGCTTCGTAGCCCGTTTGTACGCGCGTGCCCGATAACGCGATTTTGATGACTTCCCACGCCTTAACGCGATTTCCACTAAACCTATATTATTTGAAAGTCATTTCGTTTGCCCTTTAATTCTTATTTCCATTTCCAGATGTTCGATATTTTTTCTTAACTTTGTGTTGTAATGCATTGTTAAATAAAACGTTAATCGATTTGTTTTTGTTCAATTTATTTATCTTTGTAGGAAAATGTGTATGTACATTTCATACGAGTATAAAAATTTGACTCTATATAATAAACACGATTATTTCCAGATACTAAATAACTACCTAAATTTGGACCGTACCAATAACGTGCTGACAATTGCTAAGTGTTCCCCAAAATGGCTGAATTAGTTTCGAAATGGTTTCAAATACGTTTAACCGCACGAAGGGCTGTTGCGAGTGAACTCCATTAACGACCTACGTACCTACCTTGAGGCGCAACCCGCCACGGACGTCCAACAAACAATATCTAAGTTGCTGTCGCTTTGTCGTAATATTTGCCGCAACTCCAAAACTCCGAGCGAGTTTGAGCGACTTCTCAGGCTTATTACTATTTGTTTTACCCAGACTTGTCTACTTCTGACAAAGTAATTGTTTAATACTTATTTCGCCGTTTCAAAATGTTTGTGTTGTGGCTTTTACAGAGCTTATTACGCACATAGTGCTAAAGGGGACTTCACAAAAGGCGGTCCTTGGAAGAAACGATTGGAAAACCACATCGTTATACTAATGGAACGAGTACGAGTCATAGTAATGGATATAAGAAAGAAAATGTTGTCTAAGTTCAAATGTTGTACAGGACAATATTTCTACATTTCAATGATTTTTCCTCAGGCGGCCTGGAAGTAATCGTTGATGAGTGTTAGGTCGACTTTTATACTCCAAATGAACCGAAAGAAACCGAAAACAAATCTGTTATATTATTATACCTTATATTAAATATTTTACAAAATCAAAACCATTTTCTTAATATCTTATAATAAACAAGCACGTTACATTAAAAATGTTTCACATCAACCATGGTACGTGATTTATCAACTCCCTCCACACAATACAGCAATGTTTTTCATAAAGCTTGACAGAGTTAAGTTATAAAGTAGATAATGAAAATGCTCGTTGAAATGATTGAGGCGTGCGACACAAGGCGTCGCTGAACGGCATGTGTTTACGTCGCTTTAAGTAAGAATAATGGCGAACATAAATCAGTGGCGTCTTCGTCTTTTGAATATTCACTTGAATAGAGGTCGGGTGCGGCGAGCGACCCGCGGGAGGACGAATAAACTGAAGTCACCGTTGTTATTGATAAATATGAACCTCGTATCTTGTTGTTGCTTCACACCTACATTACCTATATTTTGAGCTTTTGATACTTTGTGTTGCTCTTTTGTTTTCACATAACAATATATTGATAATGTGAATTACACTTTAATATGAATGAATATTTTAGTAGAAGATAGTGTAGTATGCGTGCACTAACTTCGACTTGACATTATTTTCACTTTTTGAAGACAGTTAATATTAAATATAGTTTATTTTACTATTCTTAATGGAAAATTTGTAATATACACATGTACGATTTTGAATATTTACTTTACTTAGCAAATTGAACCGTACTATGAATGTGTCTTATAAAACTAGCTACTTTTCATCACCTAACCAGTTTTCATCACCAGACCCCTTATCGAGTGGACAGCCCATCTAGATAGATGTGAAGTTCTCATCAATACAAAATATTTAACCACAATCGCAAAGTGACTGCTGTAAATTATTGGTAAGATTCCTCATCAGTACTCTCTCTCTGGTCGTCTGAAGACCTTAATTAAATAGTAGTGCTTTAAAACACTTTATAGAGGAATTAATAAGGCAGTAGTCAACGATTCGAGAAGCCTACGATTTTCGAAAGTTAACCTCATATAAATTTCTCTGGGATGCCATTATCAGATCTAGAATTTTTATTACATTTGGAATATCATTTTTTTTTTCACCTTTTCCAACACAAAAAAACATCAAAACCGGTTTAGACGTAATCGTCTCAGAATACACAAAAAGTATGTATATACGGTCGAATTGAGCAACCACCTCCTCTATTTTTTTAGTCGGTTAAAATATAATTCTATAAACACACAAATTCCCATAATATAAACTTTACTAGTGGAATATAGAGAAAATGTATATTATCTTATACAAATTTTACTTTATGTAAAATCCATCGCAACATGAATATTTTTCGTACAACGAACTGTTTGTTATATGAAGAACTTCAATAAAGAAGATAGTACATATTCCTAACAAAGGAGCTCTTATATTGCAAAACAATCATTATTAAAGAAAATGCAATTTCGCTGGTCCCTTCGAGGGTGAACTCTTATAAACATCGGCGGTTAAACTGTAGGAGGCGTAATCTCCCGAAAACATAAAAGCGTATAAAAACTTTAGTGTCCATAAATTTTGTCAATATACGCAAGGACGATACAAGTATTTTAACAGTGTGCCAGCTCTACTTGCTGACAAATACTTGCTGGCTAGGGTTTGGATAAGATTTATACAGTGAAACCTCCTCAAAGGATAGACTAAAACTATTTACGTCTCTGGATACATGCACAAATTGGAAGCAGCTGATATATTTAGGTGTAGATTGAAGACGACCGAAGCGAAAATATTATAAAATAGCTTAGTAAAATTATAGTTATGTTTTCCAATTAAATCTGAGGCGTCATAAATATGTATTACAGAATATTAACCGTATATGTGACACTCACGAAGGATCCAAATCTTTTTTTAATATAGGTTTATAGGGTTTAGTAGATATTAAACACTATTTAAAGCTCTAGAAAGCATTCGTAGGTATGTGGAAACTTTAGGAATTATTCAATGAATGAGGAATCCATTCGTGCACCGAATTATCGGAAAACTGAAGCGTTCACTGAGACTTCCACTCTAGTATACCTACTTCCTTTAATCAGATGGAACCTGCCTCTTAGAGAAAATTAATTACGTGCAAAGATTAACAGATAAAAACATACAGAGGCGAACAAAAGTATAAAGACACCATATTCTTTGTTGTGGATTAATAACAGGGATAAATCGAGAGCCGCGGAAATTGCAATTGTCTAAACGCCTTCAGCGAAACACTATTCTTTGTCCACCGCTCTTTGTTGCGCCTAGCAGTCTTCGTTAAAATTATTATTGTCTCTTGATTAAATGCTTTTAAAAGAGTAAAACTATGAGTCGTTTTATTTATGTTACGGGTAATTTTACTTCGTTTATTATCAGAGTCCAAGTACTGCTCATAAGTTCCCCTCACATACAATTACGGGAATTGGCGAAATTGTGAGCATTGTAAATTTATTTCTCTCAGAAAGAAAAATCCATTTAATGCGTGCTTAAATCATTTTTATTAACTTGAAAAAGGTTGGCCTTATTCAAAAAGGCTGACACAAGGATTTCTGAGATTTATTTTAAATTAGATTTTGCTAAATTAAATAAGGTTTTAAAAAAGTATATAAATATGGTACACCAATCGGTTTACCTAATTTATACATAGAATTTTATATTTCCAAACTAAAAACACTCAGTTCACCTAGTGAACGCCCCTTTTGGAAAAATTATATCATTTTTTTTTCTTTCAATAATGTCCCAAAACCGGTCATAGATTTTTGTAATGTTTTTGCTGTACTCTTTAAAACGTTTTTAGTTTTTCCTTTAAAATGTGTTCCATATATATGTCTTTAAACTAAACAATACATTTTATTTCTTAATAATATACTGAAACCAAGATAATGTAAGTATTGTATATGTTTGAAAATTAAAATATGTAAAATTGCACTATAAATAGTACCACTCAGGTACATATGAAAGACATATTATTTTGCTCTCAACAACGTCTATTAACAATTAAATTTAAGTACAAAATATACAGGTAAACGTTTCCAGCGTAGCGTGCATATTCGTATTAAAAAGTTTAAATTTAAAAAATTTAAACAGATCCAAAGGTTTAACGAAACGGCAGAGAACAATATTACGGTAAAAGCACCATGTTTCACCGTAATCCCGACCGGATCTGCAGCTGAATTTTTTGTTTGCACAAAGTATTGGGACTTGGCCGATGCAGATTGTAAGCCTTTTAGCCAAAGAATCATGGTGACTACAACTCCGCAATAATTGGACTGCTGATTGACTCACTGCTTTCCCCTTTTTCTGTATTTCCACTTCGTTAGAGAAAACATGAATTGCTCTGCTCAAATTGTTGTTGTGTTTTGTTTACATGGGAATGATGAAGTACCAGCCATCATTTCATTTGTGTCACAATGTCCTTCGTTCGGTCTTTGAGCAAATCGAGGAAATACAAATTGATTTTATTCTTTAAATTACGATTGTATAATATTCAAAATTCAAAGTGCGGAATACGATAAATCATCATTTGAAACGACTAATTTCAGAACTTATTATTGCCGGAGTTTCACTTCGCTACGGTCAATAAAATATCCTAACATTACGTACTTTTATAAGAGAAGTGATATTATAAATCTCGTTTACGAAAGGACGGACTGGGGAGCGTACCTTTTCGCAAACGCACATATAAATTTCTTGTGTTATACTCTCCTAATTTTAAAAGAAGCTCTTGCAATTTTCTTTATGTAGTTCGCTTTGCTCCTATAAAATAAATTTAAGATGGTGTTTCATAATTCAACAGCAAACTATCTTAAAGGCTTGCATTATTCAATTAAAAGTAGCTTAAGTATGAAATGAATTTGCAAAGCTTCTCGATGTTTGAATAAGGCTAATGTTCTCTTGTTATTTGCTATAACTGTCACTCTATTCTGTTCTATTCAGCGATATCAAAAATAGGCGTCAAACATCTTCAATACTGGATACTTTTCAAACGACATCTAAAAAACGAAAGATGTTCCCAATTCAACTGGATTTTTTCGTACTTAATTCTATAACTTTGTGAATTTACATAGATTGACGTGCTTCTTTATGTGTTTAATAAGGAATTGTTGTCATTTGTTCCAATTTTAGAATTTCGCGTGGTATTTCTTCCCATTGACGTTCACTTACGGACGGACGGACACTTTGATAATATTTTAGTAATAAAAATAATAAATGTAATATAATAAGGTACATGAGTATTATGGAGAGATAAAAATAATAAAATATAGTAATATATCGGTAGTACATACTTGTAGAAGGGTAAAAACAAATCACGAATATTGAAAAAATGTTTAAGTGATTGTAAAAATAGTTAACATAATATGATTCAACCTAACAAGATTGAATCAATACATATCCTATTTTATACATGTGAAGGCAACAAAATCTTAAACACATCCTCAACGAATTTCGTACAAATATGAATACGGGAATAAAATTGAAAATATATGTAAATTTTAAAACAAAAATTTAATTCCAAGTCGAGGATAGCGCGTTCTCGAAATTGCGAGAAGCATGTCAGAAAATCGCTTTAGAGCAGTTGAAATGTTAAACTTCAAACGTTGGTAGAGAAAAGTTTTTTGAAACATTGCCTAGCGTTGTGTTTGCTTCGTTTCTGCTCAAATAGAAGCCACATTTCAAATCCATACATTTCATATTCATATACCCAGGATTTAATTGCGCATAATATGCTAGAACTGCTCAAGGTCGTAATTCTAAGTCGAATTTGCTAATATCGATTCAAAAAATTAACATATGAACCGTGTCTCTGTCTCAATAATGACTTGATGATGAATATATATAATAAACTACATTTTCAAGTAATTAAAGTTTATTAAATCAGTCAAACAATATGTGAGAATTCAGATATGTATTTAATTATGCCGCATGCCGCATGCCGCTTTGATATTGCTTTATACTTGCATAATCACTAAATACAAACAATTTATAAAATAATCTCTGTATGACTGGAAATTTTAATACCTAATTAAGTCAGATAATCTGAATTATTTTTCTAGTTATTCCCTGTATTTGTTAATTAACGTTATACCCACATTATGTCAAAGTTTATCGTTATTATTAACTCAAAACCAACGCTTATCTTATCTTTAATTTATACTGGACTACATTTGTATATTACTTTCCATATACTTACAGCAATTCGAACTGTGCTTGATTTTAATGTAACAAGATGCCAAAAGGAAGTCGCCCACGTATTATAGAACTCATAGTAATATATTCGTTATTTTCGCTCCGAAAATTTAATAACGGTTTATCCGATTCTATCATCGGGTTAGTTATTCAAGCGTATTACCTCTTTCACAGCTTTTTATGGATCAAACTTCAATATGAAGAAAACCTAATGAAATTTGACAGGGAGAGATAAGGGATAAAAAATGTTCCCGGGTGTCTTACACTCTTTCGTTAGTTCTTATCCCGGGTCAAGCCGGGACCATAATTGACAGCTTATGTTACTAGCTATAGTAAACAATATT
>NC_052114.1:7398060-7400325 GCF_012273895.1 Zerene cesonia
CCCCCATATCTGGAGGGCCTTCCCCTATCCGCCACCTGGGGACGCGCCCGATGGGAGACCAGTAACTCCACACGGGATATTGCTTTATACTTGCATAATCACTAAATACAAACAATTTGTAAAATAATCTCTGTATGACTGGACATTTCAATGCCTAATTATCTCAGATAATCTCAATTATTTTTCTAGTTTTTCCCTGTATTTGTTAATTAACGTTATACCCACATTATGTGAAAGTTCATCGTTATTATTAACTCAAAACCAACGCTTATCTTATCTTTAATTTATACTTATCTTTACCTAATAGAAAATAAGGACTACATTTGTATATTACTTTCCATATACTTACAGCAATTCGAATTGTATTTGATTTTAATGTAACAAGATGCCAACAGATAGTCGCCCACGTATTATAGAACTCATAGTAATATATTCGTTATTTTCGCTCCGAAAATTTAATAACGGTTTATCCGATTCTATCATCGGGTTAGTTATTCAAGCGAATTACCTCTTTCACAGCTTTTTATGGATCAAACTTCAATATGAAGAAAACCTAATGAAATTTGACAGGGAGAGATAAGGGATAAAAAATGTTCCCGGGTGTCTTACACTCTTTCGTTAGTTCTTATCCCGGTTCAAGCCGGGACCATAATTGACAGCTTATGTTACTAGCTATAGTAAACAAAGTCGAAGTTTATTATTAAAACTTTTATCTATTCGTTTAAAGCTTGAAATATAGATCAACTCAAAAAAAACAACCTACGTATTGGTACTTCACTAAAGGTTGAATTTTGATATTTATATTTTTATGTGCCTGTTCAATCACTACATAGTATACAACAAAGTCGCATTCTCTGTCCCTATGTCCCTATGTATGCTTAAATCTTTAAAACTACGCAACGGATTTTGATGCGGTTTCTTTTAATAGATAGAGTGATTACAGAGAAAAGTTACTCCGAATTTAACGCGTACGAAGCCGCGGGCAAATGCTAGTAATCAATAAATGGAGAGATGAAAATTGACAATTGACACATGTACAATATCAAATCTGTAATTTTTTTATATATCCGGAAAAAATAGACCATTTTATTAGTTAAACAAATGATTATCCAAAATTATAAGCAAATATATAATTCAAATGCAAATAACGGATTTACAAAACCTCTTAATAATGCCGAATGGCAAAGCTTTTGCGAGTTTCATCTTTGTGACTTCAATGACATTATTACAGACATAAATAGCGATATAACGAGCTGATATTCAGGAGACATTATAACCTAATCACATTACGAGGGCAGCAATAAAGTTCCAGTAATGAGATCGCCTTATATCAACGACATTTTTACCTTTAAAAGCTCCACGGTACTATGTGATTATACGAGTGGCCTTCATATAAAAGTAATATTATTATACTAAAGTTCTCATAAAGAAGTTATTAGATTTACTCAATCTCGTTTTAGCTTCCTTTTTAATAGGGAAGTTGCCAACTTACAGCTCTTTTCTTTTTACAGCTCAATCACAAGTTTGACAATTTGTTTTTTAATAACACAAAGATCCGTGGTGGGTTTTATTGTAGAGTTTTATTCTGCGTTTTAAAGTTAATTTTCAAAGTTTTACTTTTCGACAAAGTTCTGAATAAAGGGTAAAATGTATTGAGTAATTTATTTTATATTTTTATTTCAGTAGATTCATAGATAATTTAACGTTATTGAGGTAAGAACCTTACAAAGTTTTAAGTATTATATACTGAAATTGAAAATTTAATCCATTAAAAAGATCATTACCGTCTCACTGCTTTGCTTTCTTTTCGATAAAAATGATATAAAAGACGATTACTATAAAAAATGTACCTACTATAAAATAATGTTCTTTTCTTTCAATAAAAAAATCCTATCATAATATTATTGAAATATCAAGTTCGGGAAAATTAAATCGCTTAAAGATTTTCCTTTTCATTGTTATCACCTAACAGAAACTGTGCTAATTTACAGCCGCGCTGTAATTAAAATATTTCACAATTTGGAATATCATCGAAATCCATATTGCTGGGTTGCTAGGCGATTACTTTGATAATTAATAATAGTAATGGCTATTTGATAAATTTGATAATTTTATATATAATTCGGTGTTTACTGGAATAATATTCAATGTGTTTTTATTTCCTTGTATGCAAGGGTTATTTTGCAAGAACCTAAATAAGATAATTCAATTTATTTATTTCCTACTTTAAGTGATTGCTTCAACTATAGTATACAGATAATATAT
>NC_052114.1:7401325-7463591 GCF_012273895.1 Zerene cesonia
AAAAGTAATAAATGTTATTTGCAGTTAACAATTTTCTTTTTTCTTTATTACAATATTTATGGCAAGACTAGGTAGTGTGTCAATATTTTATCAGTATAAATAAAGAAGCTTTGTTTTTATACACACTCAAGATATACTTAATATATCTTATCACCAATATATCTAACGGACAAAGGTATTCACTGATCATCATTACAGAGCTTTGAGCTATCATTGTTCTCTAAAATTATTCGGAATAGTATGCGTCATATCACATAAATTTTATGCTTCGATTCGACAAACGCACAGCATTTACTTATATTCATCTATCGTCGCAGTTATTCAAATAAACGCATAGTGGAATTAAAAAGGGATGAGCTAGAATGTTCTCTTTCATCTCCCATACATCCACAATCACCATCACACAATAAAAATGTAATTTTATCACACGCGGACAGGAAGCGACACGGTTGATCGACTATCAAAGTCACTAGCAAAATGCGGCCGGCGTAATCGTTGATTAAAACAAAGCCTCGCCTCGGGGTATTTATCCTGACTTTTAACTACTATATGTGTAGTATTTATTATTTACTAGCTGTGACCCGCGGTTGAAACCGCGTAAGTCCGTATCCCGTAGAAATATCGGTATAAAAAGTGCCTATGTGTTATTTCAGTTGTCCAGCTATCTACGAAGCAAAATAGTACTATTATTCACCAATAGATGTCAGGAAAAAAAAACACGAATAAAACACGAATATGACATTTTCTAAAAAAGATTCCTAGCTAGATCGATTTATCGCCCCCGAAACCCCCTATATACTAATTTCATTATATACATTTTCATGAAAATCGTTGGAGCCGATTCCGAGATTCCAATTATATATATATATATATATATATATATATATATATATATATATATATATATATATATATATATATATATATATATATATATATATATATATATATATATATATATACAAGCAATGCTTGTTTAAAGGTATAAGGTATAAAATATATAATTCATTAGCATTTTGCATAGCGACGGAAGAGATGATTTACAATTTTCATTATCGAAAAAGGTAAGCTCGTAGTAATTATAAACTCAAACTAGGTTTACCCTGTGTTTGAATAAGTAATTGGCTTTCTTATAACTTTTTATAATTTTATGTGAATGTGTGTTGTAAATGTAGCTTGCGTTTAATATTATGTATATTAATATTATAAAAAAAGATAAGTTTTGTTTGTTGATTTTTATTGAAAAGGCTCCGAAACTAGAATGCCACGTTGCCTGTAAATGTTATAGGCCTAGGTTTATTTCATTTTTAACCCAGGGACGGTCGGCTAGCAGTACACATTTTTAATAGAAGTACGCTATTTTATATTGTAGAAAAGAAAAATAAACGCTCACTTTATATTAAACTAAAATTTCATATACAATGTATGAATAAAGATATGATTAAAACAATGCTTGTTATTTAAGGGTCTTGAAACACCGTCTGAAGCACGTTTAATAGGGAATTTAAAGTTGATCTTCATAAAAGGTTTCTTGCCTTTAATAAAGTTCAAAGCGACGTACCGCCGGTATAAGTAGTATAGGTATTAAGGAATTCAAGTCAGCTTCTTATTTCAGCATCCAATCTGCAATAACTTTTCATTGCAACTGGAGCACAGAATTACGACCTGCGTTACATTGGCCAATTATTATCCACAGCTCAACATTATATACTCGGTAAGTATCATTGATAGAAATACTATTTATTTGTCTTGAAATTAATGATAAAAACACAACAAATAGTAATTTTAAGACGAGTGTAATGAAGAGACGCCAAGACAAAAATAAAGATGCCCTCAGAGCTTGGCTAATTACTTTACATAGCACTGAAAGTGGCAAGTCGCCGCCCTTTCCGTCTGCAGTCTTACGTATTACACTCTTAAAATATCCTCACGACACGTCGTAGATATTCACAAATTACAAGTACCGCGTTTGTAAAATTTTATTAAATTGTTCAAGTTATTGTTCGTGGGGCAGACGCATGCGGTATATATTGCAATAAACCTGAGTACCTTCTGCGACCTTTGCAATATGAGCGCTTTTATTTTATAGCTACATGTACCAACATATAAGCAGCTCTGGAACCTTGTTTAGAACGTAGAGGTAAAATCAGTTTTCTAAATATCCACCTACAAGTTTGCTGACCGTTAAATTTCATAACATCGTGACTTTATTGTATGGAAATTGTAATATTTTTAGTCACTATGTAATTAAACGACACCCTGGGGTGAAATAATATGTACGTAGACTAACGGCTCTTATGTGTAACTAAATGCTTCAACGGAGCTTATTGTATTAACAGCAAAATTACCTCTCGAGACGCTTTCATCTAGCGATAACTTAATATTCACGTTATACATGCCTACTTAGTGATCTAATGGCCTGCTCCGAGTTTCGCAAGAGAAGCACTTATATTAAAATTTATTACGATGCGCTTTATCGAATCGAAGCGAACAAAGTTAAAGAAGAATAAGCGAAGGACTTACATTAATTCCCGACGACTGCAGCCGATATTTGCTGTAACGATATTTTTATAAAAAGTGTCTGAAAGTGCAATAGCATTTGTTGTGCATTTCTTGATTTATATTTATAGCTTGGTTTATATTTAAATCTTTATTTGCCATCATCATGCATATGGTCGAGCTATAAAAAAGATGGCTGTCGTAATTCACCGTACTCTGCACCGCGGAAGATTTTTGTCACCAAATAAATAAAACTTGATACGTCTTACAGTAAAATAGAAAAATAACAAATGTTATTACTTTATTATATTTCATTTACACATGTTCTAGTAATGGGTATTGTAAAATACACTCATACCAAGAGAAAGCATTATTTTTATAATAACAAAAGATACATTTTGTAACACCATAACTTTCACGACGACGATCATTTTAGTTGTATGATCGTATTTAGGAAACAAAACAACTCTTCGTAACAATATAAAGTTTAACATTCCTAATTAAGTTAAAACGCTTAAATGGATGACGAAAACTGAATATTCCCCGCGATCCGGGATAATCCTGTAATTGTAGGGCGGCTGCGATTTACGCGCCCGTCTCTTCAGTAAAATTTTACTTCAGAACATAAAACAAACAATTAAACCGCTTACCTTGTTACGTTTATTGCCTTAATTTCTTGTGGTGTCTGATGCATAGGAATCTGAAGCCTTTCGATGTCGTTGTCCAATTAAATTTGTAATTAATAAATTTCATCCAGCTTAAAAGCTTAAACATAAAATAGTATTTATTATTTCAATTTCGGTAAATGAATCCCCGTGCGGAGCCGGGTGTGAAGCTAGTTAGATATAAAATGAAATCATAATATTCAAGATAAGCTACATGATTTTCAACATACGGTATTAATATTCACGTATTCTATTTATGTGGGTAACTACAATTCCTGAACAAATATCAAGCACATTATTACAGTGCACTGTTTCCTAGACGAATGCACACATCGGTGACGCAAACAGCTCTTCAGGCGAGCACTCGGGGCCCTCATAAAACACCCAAGTTTCCTCCCAGATAATATATGACCCGTCCTCTTGTGATGTGTTTACGAGAGAGCAAAAAATGATTAACTTGCTGACTTATTGCGGGATACTTTCTTTGTGCATATTATAAACACTGTTGGCGAGTGTTTTTATTTTTTTTATTTTTTAAATAAGTAGATACTTGTTTATATAGTAATTTAGATGTTAATTTCCTTATCTCGCATTTCGCAACAGTTTCGCTTCATAATTTATTATCAGGATAATAGACAATGTTTATGCCTTGCTGAAGCTTTTTTTAGCTCCGGGAACTAAACGCATAACCCCCCGGTTATAACATCTACGCTACACCCACGCGCTATAAAGTTCGTCGAATTAAATTGAACTGTAGGAAAATGTATCGGTTATAGATTTTAGAAAAAAGCGACTTCAATTTCATTAACAATAATCTGTACTAAACCCATTGTTAGTCAATCATTATCCACAAGCAAAAATAATACAACGCGACGGTATATTTGCACCAGGAAAGAAAACCCCTCGGGGAGGTGAAAACATAAAATTTTATCTTCGAATCTGAC
The DNA here is from genome assembly GCF_012273895.1 of Zerene cesonia. Taxonomy (NCBI): domain Eukaryota; kingdom Metazoa; phylum Arthropoda; class Insecta; order Lepidoptera; family Pieridae; genus Zerene; species Zerene cesonia. The sequence goes on from NC_052114.1 coordinate 7,405,434, forward strand.
GTAGTGATTTTTATAACCCTTTCTCAAAAACGCATTTGTTCTTAATGCTCTGTGTGTGGCTTGTGTTGGGATTTATAAGCGTTATTTTCGTACAATATCGTAAACAGCCTCGCTATCCCGCCGGATTTCTGAAAGATTTGATCTGAAGTTATAAGAAATCACAAACTTACTCCCCCGTACCGAGATCGATACGTGACTTGATAGCGAAACAGATACGTAGATACTTTTAAACATTTATGAATTTCCTGCTTTAAGTATTAACATATAAGCCTTACGAATTACAATAACTGCCTTAAGAATTAAAATAACTCTCTTCGAAATTAATATCGATACATATGTCATTGAACAATAACGTACATAAATAAAAAAAATCTACTCAAACATTCTCGTCCTCTGTTTTACGCTGCTCGTACTTCCCACAACAGAAACATATGTAAAACAAACAAAGTGCTCAGAAACCCCACATAGCAAACAAATATCTCACATCAAAGCTAACGCAACAATAAGAATTCATAATACGATAACGTAGAGATCAATGCGGGAAAACATCTGCGATGCACTATTCCAAATGGCCTGTATATCATAACACACTAAGGCGGAACAAAGCACAGTGATATAGTGTGCGAATCCTTATTTACAGATACACTAGCTGTGACCCGCGGTTAAAACCGCGTAAGCGTGCTGCGTAACCGTATCCCGTAGGAATATCGGTATAAAAAGTGCCTATGTGTTATTTCAGTTGTCCAGCTATCTACGAAGCAAAATAGTATTATTATTCACCAATAGATGTCAGGAAAAAAAACACGAATAAAACACGAATATGACATTATTTCAGTTGTCTAGCTATCTACGAAGCAAAATAGTATTATTATTCACCAATAGATGTCAGGAAAAAAAAAACACGAATAAAACACGAATATGACATTTTCTAAAAAAAATTCCTAGCTAGATCGATTTATCGCCCCCGAAACCCCCTGTATACTAAATTTCATGAAAATCGTTGGAGCCGATTCCGAGATTCTAATTATATATATATATATATATATACAAGAATTGCTCGTTTAAAGGTATAAGATGATGCAACGTATACCGTATGCCGTAAATATACCGTTTCCTATTTCATTATGCCTGTTTTAATGATAGTAAACATTATATTATAACCTCGTTAATTAATACCCAGTAACCTACATACGTATAATATTTTTAATATTGTTTTGAGCAATAAAATGATAGTTGAATTGCTGATAGTAATAGCTAATGCTCTTAACCCTACAGCAATGAAATATTTCATGCCTTTTGGTATCAGTATAAAGCGAACAATGTAGCCATTTATCATTCTAGCTGCTAATAGTTAAATGTCCACTACTTCACACCATCATCAATCTAGCATCTGAACTAAAATATCGCTAAGCATTTTTCAATTTCAGTTGGTGCTTAGATTTGACTGAGAAATTGTTACACCCCAATAATTTAATTATTTTCTATTGCTTTATTATTTGTTTGTTTAATACAGGCTAATTTTGGGTATGTTATTATTAATCATTAGGAATACAGTTGTAGGTATGTACAATGTACATATATGTCTAAAATAGTGGCAATCTCTGACATTATTGGCTAGGCTAAAATCACTTTTATGTATAACTTGATCTGCTTAAAGCTATTTTCGTTATAGCTCATGTTAAATTCGCCGAATAGTGATCAAATATGTAACTGAAATCGCAGTTTAATTATTTGGCGAGCGCGGAGCGTCACTGTCACGTCACCTCTTTTTGTTTAAGCGCGCACACAATTTTATCCTCGCCTAGAAAATTAAAGGCTAGTGTATTATTAATGACATCAAAAAAAACATAATGAATCAAATTTCAAACAATAATGTACTCTCAAATATCTGTTTACTCGCGTTGTTTGCTATATTTCTTAACGAAATTCAATGACGCTTCTTGTTGAACAATATTAGATTCCGTGACTCCGTGAATATTTTAATGGCTTTGTTTCCTTCGTTTACTTACGCTACCTTTGTAAAGACACTCATTCCTTTGAATAATTTAGTACGCGATCATAATGGCAGGATAAAACAGACTTCTTTATAGCGAGTGTGCATAGATGTCTTATATTACGGTATGAATAAGGAAAGCTAATTTAATCCAACTTATATCTGTAGCACAGATAACATAATACTATACTATCTATAGCTAAGAAAACACATGATGATTTCATTAAAATAAAACCGCTAGTGCATACACTGCTTTTGGCATATCCAAATTAAAGTTATTCCAGCTATACATCAAATGTATATTGACGCCGCACTTGCATATCAATAATGCATAGCAATATTATCTATATTCGGAAATCGAGCTGCAAATTCCTTCGGTCATCGATCAGTGAGGTTTTGGCAGCGCACATTGTTGCTGGAGGCGCTTGGCCGACCTCCAGGGCCGATCATTCCGACGTAATCTCGCATAACTTCTCGAACATTCATAAAAATTATCCAATCCAATTGTCACGTTCAAACCGTATTTCGATAGTGGGTGAAATACTGGCTATAAATATTGTGCCCGTGATATATGTACAGAGTCAAAAAAACAGGTGCCGAGAGCACGTTTGATAGGACGTTTTACACTGACTACTGTCATCTATTACTAGTAAAAGTATTTTCAATTTTTAGGCAATGACACAATGTATGTATTGCCGAAGCAAAAAATGGACAAATAAACGACTAGTGCAGTCACTATGTAGTATATCGGATATTTGAGACCGAAATTCTGAACGAGAGACCAGTAATGGCGATTTATTGTCATGAATTCCTTGTGTCAACACAGGAAGGCGATCTAGCGAAAGCGTCCGGCTCGCCTTGGTTAATCGACTACTTTACAGAAGCCATTTGAAGTAAAAGCTTTTTGTATCGGCTAAGTTTGAAAAGGAAACTCCAACAGGCATAAACGTTTCACTTCCAAACAGACGTTTAATTTGAAATGTACTTTTTCGAATAAACATAAAAACTTTCCAATGCCCGCTTTGAAAGAAGAAAATATTGGAGGGAATGTTTTAATTAAAGTTGTTAGATATTGCGCTTAGATACCTAATCTAGGGGAAGTTTCACAATCTTGAGGTTCTTTGCTACGTTTTAAAACTTTAAAATTTGTTATGAGTAAACAGAACCGCCGTGAGAGTGGACACTGAGGTCTATATCAAAGGTATATCTAAATCTGAACCAAAATATTTTATGAATCCAATAGATAGTGGAAATTTCTCTTAACGGTTGAATATCCTGAATAGGAATTATATTAAATTAGTATTGTGTATAGAAATTAAAAATGCCACTGTAATATTTACTCCAATTTTAAAATATAATATCAACTTTATGTCGAATTGGTAAACGAATAGTTTTCACAACATTTAAAGGTCATTACTAAGTGTATGATAAATACTCGCAGCAAGAACTTAACTGTTTCATCAATTTCATAGAAACATTATACATAGAGTTTGTACAAGGACGTTGTTAGAGTTGGCAAACCAATAAGTTTCGTCAATAACGTATACTTTAATGATACAAGTTATATTTTATTGACTTCCTTTAGACTAACTAGCTTGCTAACTTTAAGAGTTGCCCAGAGTTGCATCGAACCTGAATGGATTGTAGTCAGAATACGCTTGCAATATTAAGTGTGCTATTTCATATCTCTGTAAGGATGATTAAACTCAGAAATATTCCAATACGTAGATTATATGCTACTACTTTCGTCTTCACTTTATTTATTTTAAATAATTTAACAATAGACACATAGTAATACATTGTGTTTAAAATATTTAATAAATTATAATAAATCAAAATTAAGCCTCAGCTTTGTAACCCATTCAATAAAAAAACGATTAAAATGCGACCTTTAACCACGTATATAAATATAAATCATTCTTTTTAAAGACAAATATTTTTGTTTAGGAAATATTTGATTATAACAAGAATAGGATGATGTGAATAATAATACTTAAACTGTAACATAGCACAGAATTGTAAACACGCGTCTATATAAAATCCTACAATGGACCACACGAAATAAAATCCACACACAAAATTTAAATATTTCCTTCTAAATTCGAATCGAATACCCTCAGCTCACGTACATGCAAAGTCGGAACGGACAAAGTCCTGATGTACGTAATCCATTTCCTTAACATAGTTTGTAGCGAGTTCCTACCAGTCTTGTAAAACGTTAGTTACTCACTGACAAATAACTGAAAACTTTCCCAGCGGCCGACAATTCACAGTCGCGAACGTGGTCTGGTTAAACAGACTCTGTTTGATTTGTGCTCTGATTATATGGGTATTAATATAATCGTTGCATGCTTGGCAACCGGGGAGTATATAGGCGATGCATGGCATTATCGTCTTTGTCTTTAATTAACGCTTAATCTTCTTGATCAGATTTTTAATATAGAGATCTAATCGCAGTCTATTTGTTGTACTAGCCGATCTCACGTCGCTCAGGGATAAAATCAGGAATGAAAATGAGATAAAATGATAATAAAAACAGGTATAGCGCAACTTTCTTTTTTACTTTATATCCTATGATAAATGAATATTAATAAAAAAGTTGATTGATGTGTTCTGATAACAATAATCAAGAACTCAAAACAATCTTAAATTATACAAGCATTTTGAACGCTTTACATTTTACGCAAAAATTGTCAAAGTATTTATTTATTTTCTTATTTTCCTTTAAATGCCTATTTCTTCCTTTATCGAATTCTTCAATTCTTCCTTAAATCTTCTTTCAAAAATTTGGCACATGATTCAAGGTCTCGTCATTCCCTTACAATTTTGTTTGTTATTCTTTTCTAAGGTACAAAACGAGTTAATTTAAAGTTAGATCGAAATAAAGGTATGGTAGGTAGGTTATTAATTTGAAGGCGATTCGGTTTTTTGTAAAAAATAAATATGAAAGACGGTCCACCCCGGCTTCGCCTGTGGTACATATATATGGCTAAACGTTGCTACGGTCTACTACGGCTAAACGTTGGTACGGTAAATACAGGCTACGTAGCGTGGCGGTAGCGTTGCTACGGTTTGGCAAAAAAAAGCGGGTTCGAATTCCGCGTCTTGATCAATTTTTTTCTATTCTTTCAAAATTTCTCATTTATGAAGCATTTCAATGCTACAACACTAAAATTAAATTTAACAAATAATTATCTAAAATGTACGCTATTAAGTCGGTTTATAACTTTTGTTTATAAGAGTATTCAATATTTATTTATATTCATACGAATATAAAAATATAGGGAAAATGATTTTTAAGTAAATCTGATGGAATTTATAATAAAAAGAAGATTTCAAAAAATGCGTGCTCTAAGAAACATTTCAATGGCCTATTTGGATTCGTTACCAAACCGTATTACAGAACAAGCAAATGGCATTTTTTGTTGTAACACCGACCAAATAATAATAATATGACGTTATATTGGTTAATTTTAATATAATATGAATATTTTTATTTACTTATCGTTATCACAATTGAAAGCGTTTTATTAAATAAATTTAAATGCACTGATGAGAAAAATAAAAAGATAAAATTTATCTGAATCTTGAATAAAAACCTGCCGACTCTCAAGTACCTAGTCGTCCTTGAGGCAAATGTAACATGATCCCTACTGTGTTATTCCTTCCTCCTCAACCACTTTATTATTACCTACTGGTATAGCAAGTTTCCGTTGTTTTTAGAGCACGGAAATATGATATTTCATTATCGGACAGACTTCACAGAAATAGTCAAGCTTATTAACAAAACCAAATATTAAAACAAGCAAACAAATGAAGCTGCACACTCTTTCCGAGCTCTTCACATCATTTCTTCATTAAGAAAGCAAAACGAAACGCAGGAAACGGCTAGTTTTCAAATAAAAGCGGCTTATCTGAGAGTTTCTTTTATGTGGAATGCACGGAACTAGCAATATATCCTACTGCGCTCGCAGCAAGAATGAAACCGAATTTTTCATTACTCGCTACGAAGACAATGGCCGAAATGAGCCTGGCGTATGATGCAGCACACGGTCTTGTTCACACAACAATCTTCTATAGAAATTACGTTTCATCTGTTCTCGAAAACATTAGGTTTGACAAGAAACCAGCGGATTATTTCGTGAAAATAGCAGAGGATGCTTTCAATTTGTTAAAAGCCAGGTTTGACCTGATTTCATACCACAGTCATATTATGCTGTAGTGTCTGCGCTATATTTTTTTTCTATTTCAATACGGTAAGAGCTTTATGTGAACCCCAAAATTGATTTTGACCGTAAACATATTTCATTGGAATGGAAAAAAAGGATTCGGGAAAGATTAAAAAAGGGTTAAAAATGGTGAGGGAATAAATGCATGCGTCACAGCGCTAACGGGTTGGAACCCATCAAAACCGACTGATAAATGAGATGTGCGACACAGTTATATAGCTCAAAATATTCGCTCACACACACTCTATATGACTGGGACAATTTTATTCATAAATCACGTCGACTGAGCCTGCACGCAAGCAAATGGAAAAATATACTCAATAGAGATATACCAGCATTAGAATACCGAAATCACTCGCGTTTTTCCCTATTCAGCCAAATGTTGAAATTCAATATTTGAAGTTATCATAAGTTTGGAAATAATATGTCCTCATATTATATCTTCTATATTAAAACATCTTTTGAAAAAGAAAATGATATTCAATAAAGACGTTTTCTGCAAGAAAGTAGTAAATATATTTATTTATTTATTTATTTATTTAAAGAAATGCTTATGAATTAGACATTATGTATAATTTATTAAAACTTAATAGATAATCATTGCCACTAACATTTGTAATTTATTAATTTATAGGTAGGTAGCATTACGCCAACACATTGTATAATAGTTGACGTAGAAAAAGCTTCTACCTTTGTGTATATGTACGTTTGTTTGTACGGAGTAATCTTCAAAATGGGTGATCCGCTTGTGAAAATTTACCAACTAAAAACTGTACTATTCAGTAGTGAATTAGGCTATTCCTTTTATCCAGATAAGCAGCTATTAAAAAAACAACAACAAACATTATCTATACATACTGTAACCACATAATATAGAGAAATAGAATGTAGGAAAATATTTTTATTATTTCAAAATTAAATGCGATAAATTAAACACTTTTACTTCTACCCATGTTTTTAAATGAAAAACATACTAGTGATGAATGCAAACATCCCCAAAAAACTCATATCACATCGCTCTTGTAAATCCAAATCTCATCGGATGTTCGAAAAACTCCGAACCGTTCAAACCATATTCGTCCCGGTACGTGACGTCATGACAGAAAAGGCCCTCTATCAATCTACCGCAAACCTATTTCCTACCCCCTCATCTTTTCATATCACGCCGTAGTTGGTATTACGAGTTCAGAAGCAAAATATTTACGACATTCACGTTCACACAAGGGTTCAATTGACGAAACAGTATCTTTTAATACAATAAAAACTTTCCGCGTATCCAAGTTAAGACTCTGATTCGATTACCCGCCTTGAGATAATTATGTTTGTTTCGGGTCCCAACATTTACCGGGAGCAGACCGAATCCACAAGCCAGACTCGTTACGAAACTTGGACGTAATCGAAATAAAATATTAAAACAGAGAGGATTTATATTGTAGAAAAATAATAAAGTCCTTTATTTTTATTCGTATGCATTTACTTGTTATAAATAATGGAAGCATCCATTATTTTGAAATGCACGTACATTTTATAGTTTTAAATAATAATTGTTCGTATCTGATTCAAAAACTAGAACGGAATATAAACATAAGCTTTATCTTAAACAGCTAAAGAAATGCGATAGTCGACGTTAAACAAGAATAAATTTAATCACAAAGGAGACGTTCAATTACTGTTTCCAGCATTGCCACGAAACAATGTTATTCGATATTGTGTTCCTCGCGTCATGTGGAGCTTTCTCATATAAGACAAGTTTGCATTTCCGAAGATAAATGAAAACGCCGTGATCATTAGTTTTATATGAATATTGCTGATGATATTATTATCTTTATCATTATTTTCTTGTAATTTGAAACTATTTCAATAACTTCCTTTTTATTATCTTTAATGCAAGCTACCAAAATGTAGGGCAGAGAAATAGCTTACATTTTAATAAAAGCGTAGATTTCAATCTTAGACATTGCGAGGCAAGATTGTTTGTTATCTATAGAAATCATTTTCACAAATGTAACCAAAAAAATATTCCACCCAACTCAACTCTTCCAACAAATATTATGTAATATTTGTTTGTACCTTCACATTTTGCATCGACATTCTCATTACGATACATGGATATGAAATATCTTTTGTTTCGGGATTCAAATAATTACGGCTTTTAGTGTTCATAATGTGTAATAAAGAGAGAGATTTTCATCACGACGCGCATTGCATGTCATCGAGGCCACCTCAAAGACCCGCCTCCTTTTGTCGAGGCGACAAGGGTTGGCTAATTACAGCTTGCAGCTACTGTTTGCCTCGACAAACATCCAATCTATTTGTTTGGTGGAATTTTTATGTAAAATATTTACAACAAAGTGTTGATTAAATGACGGGAAATCTCGAATTGCGAACGAAACATACAATTTTGAATGCAATAAATTTTACGTATGGATGTAAACAATCTTCACTCAGAATTTAACCTAATTTTGGAGAAGAAGACAGTGTTCTCTTTCTTAAATATGTGTATATTACATATTCAAGAAATTGTTTGAGCATTTTATTTATTTTTATTGTATTTGCCTCGCTTCTCCTCAAGCGATTTTCTTAGAACATAAGCGTCAGAGCGTTAATGTTATTGCTCTATTTTATACTGGAAAAATATTGTTTTTGCATGTATGTTCCTTTTTTTACTTATTGTTACTTTTGTCCTGGCTAAATAATGTTTTATACGAAATACAAACTACAAAGGGCACTCAAATACTCCAAAGCCAACCGAATGCCTACCGTTCCTTGTACTGCGCTAGCAAAGCGCACGTCCGTCCATTATCATGGTATCATGAATTGACTAATTACAAAAGCGTTTGGTGATTTACCAGCAGATTCAATGTCAACCAAGAATCCGTATAACGTGTTACTATAAAGTAGGAAAGATTCATCTAATGGAGCGATCACCCCTATGTCAACTAGTAGGTTACCTACATGGTATGAATAAGAATGAATATATATCAATGTCTCATAGTGCATTTTTATAAAGGATTTAAAATAATGTTTTATTTTTTATCTTAAAAATTGAGATTTAAAAAATCATACAAGTGTATCAGTTACTTTTTATATCGAAATTGATTGCTGATTAAATTTATACAATCTTCGTAAATTTAATCTTTTAAAATTTTGAACCTCTTGAAATATCCATGAATTCTCGATTTGAACAACAATAATTTTGCTTTAGCTAGAAAACTATTTCTTCCTTCGCTACTGATGTACACTATGAATATGTTAGCGGTGAAAATATTACTGTATTTGCAATGTATGTAGAAACAAATATAAAATAAGTTTTCATTACATGAATCTTCTAATAAATAATTTTCCACGATTCCTTCTTACTTAAAATTAATATGTAAACTGTAAACTAAAAACCTAAGAATACATTTCAATACCATACAGATACAACTGAATATAGTATAAGGATAATAAATTAAACGAAATGTAACATTACTCCTCCAATTCAGGCGCTCACTGCACATTATTCAGGAACGATACTCGAGGTAAGGAAAATGATTTTTCTGCCCGAAGCAGTTTTCCACAATAATGAGTCACTTGACGTATTGTCCCGCGGGCGCCATCTCGTCCAAATTACGAAGCTATTGTTACTGAGATATTGTTCGTCGCCTCGTGAATATGTGCAAAAGGAAATGAAATGGTTCCCTTGCGTTCATCACTGTTTGTTGGCCTCCGTGAGCCGATATAGCGACCTGCATCCCCAATTTTACCTAACAACATGGAAATGGCGATCATTCAAAACCCTCAACGTCTTTTGCTCATGCACTCGCCGCATCGTAAAGACGATAAACGGCTTTGATATTAAATATGGCATGAAAATACAACCGAAACATATAGAATAGCTGTCCATTGAATTATAGAGTCTATGCATTTTTTTAATTTATGTTGAATGTAGATACAATTCAAAATTGTTGTTCTGAATTAAATTCTAAAATTGAATAGCCTGAAACCTTAAAGGAAGCATTTCCTAGATACCATTTATTTACTTGATACGTACGATGTGGAGCGTTCCTTTACCGGCTTTTAAAACCTTTAAAGATTTCTTTCAAGGAAGCAACGTACATGCAGGTTGTTCTTTTAACCATAATTCAAACGAAATAAGATAGTAAAGAATACAAATCTTAAAACAAAAATATGTTCTATCCAACTACACGTATTGAATTTTGAATAATAATTAATTCCCTGGTAAAATAACAAACAAAAGTCCTAAGCTTACCGTTGTAACAAATAGGGGTACTTTTTGCACAAAAAGTAACTGTAACGAACTTTAAATCCAACGAATAGTGCATTTTCATTACTTCCATTGTCCTTTTATTCGATGGACAATCGCAATTTTATTAGTAAATTCCGCTACAGCTTCTTATAATTGAATTGGCGATTAGCTCTGAATCTGCAGTGGATACGAATCGAACGTCTTTTGATACAGCGTTCTTAACGTTAAAATATAATGTTATTTTGAAACAATTTCGATTGTTTTTATTGATCTTATTCGAATTACCAAAAAAGGGTGCTGTTTGTCACGTCCCTTTGTTTTTCTAACGAACGGTTAAATTTTTGATAACTTGTATGCTAAAATTTACATAATCCCATAATCCCATTACAAAACAATATATAGGTAATTTCAAAGAAGAATACCTAGAGAATAAATAAAGAATAATTGGAAGATGATTTCTTACGTACTTACATTTTTTAAACAACTCTAGGTTACTTCAAGGAGGGAAATTCTTAATAAAGTCCTCTAAGCTATTCGTACTTTTTTCTTATATTGAGTTTTATTAAACTTTTTCTTACAATTGCAAGACATCCGTGACTGAGAATTTCTTAATACGTTCTATGCATAGTGTTCACAGATGTTGAAAATGTTGCGAGACTCTATGTATTGTTTCATTTAACAGGAGCACACGGTTCTTATTGAAGTAATATCAGATATTGAAAAGGCTCATTTATTTTATATTACAATGCTTGGATTTTTAAACTTAATAAACGTTTCTATAATAATAGGAAACAATATGGATCATGAATACATGTGGACTGTAGGTACACAGGTACAATGTAATATTTTAGATTTCAAAACTGTACCACTCATAAGCTACTGTACCGTACTTTATTGTGTATTTACCTATTTAACAGTAGGTCATTATATTTTAACGGTTTATCACACTTACAGTTCACATGTAATTGTGGTAGAGAACAAAATAGTGATAGTGGATGAGGAAATAACAAAAGAATTGGTTATTTGACGATTAATGAGCGTGGTAAGGGTACAATTTGTTGTTTTTACTATTACTTATAATTACATACAATATACATTAATAAAAATTGTCTAGAGAAAAACATACAAACGTACATCTTTCATTCCGTTAACGGACTTCAAACTCCTTTATATTATTTTATTCACGAGTAGTCTTGTGTATATAATGATTCATCGGATCTATTTTTATTGAGTTCAATCATGTTGAAATATCAATATTACGAATATAGAAAAATTACGAGACGAAGATACAAAATGTTTTAGTACAGATGAATTGTGAAAATAATCAGAATAACTATATACCTAACACTAAATTGGCCGCTTTTAATCAAAATTACAGATTGAACAAGAAATTTTATCAATTTATCACTTATTTATACCCTCCTATAATCTATGCATTTTCTAATGTTCTTAGCTAAGAAACTATGACATAGCATTTTTATGAATATCTACGAGTTTTTTTTTTCTATTTTAATCCACGTTCAAAAAAGTGTACAACTCAGAAAACTGCGAGAACTACTAAAACCCCCCGTTTTTCTAGTTAAAAAGGTTTTTCTAGTTAAAAGTAATCAAATCATCAAAGTAACTAAAGACACTCTTCATTATCCAACCGAGTTGTAAAAAAATATTACCTGCATTATAATAGTCGCTATAAGTGAAGCAAAATCAACTAGCTTTGATTACTTTTCACTTAGTATAAGTCAGCTCAGTTCGTACGCCTGTTTGTCAACTCCAGTCTAAGACGAAAATGAGTTTTCAAGAACTTCTTTGTGGAATCGCATCGACTCGACTTCCATTAAACAAGATAGCTACTACAATACGCTACAATATTGTCAAAGAGCATTTAGTTATAACACTCTTTTATTTTTATTATTTTTAAAAAGGTTACACTAAAAACCTATAGCCCAAAGAAACAAACAATAAGTTACATTTAACTTTAAAAATCATATTATTCGCCCAAACGATGCTTATTAAATAAATACGCAAATATCTTCATTCAAATTACATTAAAAATTTAACGACTAATGAAACCTTCCAAAGATTCAAGTTTAAATCTCAAATTATATAACCCACATTGCGAAAAATAGCAGACATTTTAATGTACCAGTGTCATTAAAATTAATTGCTTATGTATAATATCATTGCAACTGAATCAATTGTAATTAATGATGCTCTTTATGTAGTGTATAACATCCGATACCACAACGATATCATATATAATTCAAATTACCGACCACTCAATATGTCAAGCTTAACGCTACCAATGAAATATATGTACAACTAATGTTAGTCTAATTCTGTGACATCAATTATTGTAGTGGTTTTTGGATCAAGTTAAAACATTGACAAAAAGAGGTTATAGTTAAAATTAAATACATTTATCACATTACATAATATTTCATATTTTACAATAATTTGAATAAATGAACGATATAACAAATATGTGTACAATGGCTGTGTACTCTACAATAAATTGTTTTTATTTTGTCTTTTTAACTTGTTACAGCGCAACTGTCAACTGCAGTGAGGATAAAGTATATGTAAGCTACGGCTAAAATTGCATATTTCCTTGCTATAGTGAATTATAAAGTAAAGGCATCTCAAAATAATTTATTTTCAATGTTTTAAACACGAACACAAATTATTTAAGCAACGTCAAAGCAGTACCTATGTCAATAATAAGTATTAAAACTACTGTAATTTTCATTGCATCTTTTAATAAAGTAATGTAAAAGCAAACCTCTTTCCATCAAATTACTAAAGTTTAATTCAGACTTAGCTACGCAAAGTTGAAAATCTAGATTGAACTCAGCTCAGTAGTACCGCTGGAAGGCTCTCGAATTTATGCCTCATTAGGTCACCTTCCTACACGTTCCTGAACTACTGGTATTTTAGTTCACCTTACTGCTGCGGAAATTCAATTACGACCACAAACTTCCCTCTTTGTTAAATCTTTTACATAATTTAAAACCTTATCCTTCTAACCAACTCGGTTACAACATTTAATATCTTAAATAAGATTTTGACGATAATCAAATCGGGGATTGTAAAAAGCGCAGAAAATACTTGTTAGATATCTTGTACAAAAAAAATTAGGCATTTTACTGCCTAAATGGCAATGAGTAAAATAATAAAAATAGATTATTCATTTGCATGAATCAGGCTTGTTTAAAACAAAACATATTATGCATATTAAATATATGAATCTATGTGTAATTAATAATTTACTTACATTAATTTATAAGTTACACATACATTAATGGATCTCTGTTATCCACTTAAATGTTGTATATAAAATAAATAAATAATTAAAAAATCATTTTCTATCGTTTTTAAGGAGCCAGTTTGCAATTGCAACCGACGTATACAAATTTGAACATTTTGTATATCTAATCAGTATAAAAACATTTGTTTAGAAAACTTTGTTAAGTCACCACAAATACATACATGTCTATAAATACGAATATTTTCTAATTGACACCTATTTAGCCTGCGGTGCACGTTTATTCTTCATTTATTTAATTTATGGGCAAAGTTCGTATATAAAAGGGTGCCTGCCCGCTTCTCACACACCAATTGTGAAACTCCAAACTTGGTTGAGTTGTCTTATTATTTCTAAGCGATTCCAAAGCAACGCAAAGCCGGGAAATAAATTATGAGCGCTCTATTAAAAGCTGTTAAAATACTATTGTTTAATAAACTTAGGTGCCCACGTGTTTGCCCCCTTCAAATAAAAGTTAGTTAAACTAACATTCTATAAAGCAACGAATAAACTCTAAAAATTATGGATCGATTTTAAAACTTCCCTCACCATTAGATAGGTACAGCTTTACCATATGATTTAATATCTTATCCATATCAATACATACAATTATCCAAGCAGGACTAAGCCAGGACAAGAGGCTGGATTTTTATTTGTCAAAATCGGCAAAAGAGCTGGTGGTTATTTCGAAATCAAATACAATTTCATATATCTGCTAATTACCTGCACAATATTATATGCTGTATAATTAAAAACAAACATGACGATCAGCTTCTAAATACCACCTATGTACCAACTGAAAATATTACTGATGAACCCTTTTTGAACAAATATCCAAATAACGCATATTTAACTACCTCGTAGTCGAATGAAAACAAATTTATTTTTGTCAGTTTGAACTTTGCTTTGCTTTGCTGCAAATTCAAGCAGTGTGAAATTTCCTCCTCAAAATCAACATTAAAATCAAAAGCGACTCATATTTACGAGTGTTATTAGCACAAGCGGCACCCATATTTAACCAAAATATCTGGAATTCATATTTACATACAGACAAAACTGAGGTTTAAGTGCTTTTAAATTAAAAAAAAAACAGGTATGTTGTTTTATGCTATTTTTAATCAAAACAGTATATGATATAGATATATTAGGTGAAATAGTACAATTTAGTATACCTAAATTGTAATTTAATATACCTTAAACCCAGTTTTATTGAAAGCTTCCGGTTTGTTCACGTTCAAAGTTTACGCGAATGAAGTCCCGGGCACCAGCTAGTATAAAAACAACGTTATTAAACCAATTATTGTTCAACGTTGACAACGTTGATTTGCATGCAGTAAATGGAATCAAACCTCTTTTTTTTTCAATGCGCAAACGATAGTTATAAACAGAATAGGGCTCATTGTGAATGTATTACCGGCCTTGAATACAGTTTGTTTTATAATGCGTGCACTATTACTGTTTTTAAACCCATTTTTTTAATCTAATCTTCAATGTCAATAGACACAGTTTTTTTAAATTTTTATTAGATGCATATATACCGCCTGTCAGTTTGAATGCATAGTATATCTACCAACAGAATTTAAAAAAAAAATAATTAATTATGTTCACATAGCTATGTACAATGAACATTGTGCATTCATAAAAAGTTCCCCAATAATCTGGTAATAACATCTTCACTACGTCAAGACATGAAGTCTTTGAGTGGTTTTGACAAAAATAATGTCTGGTCATAAATTGAGCTCTCCTTACGAAGTCGCCTTGCCTGTGAGAATATTGTGGGACGCGCCGAGCCGAGACAAACGATAAAGCCTTATTTATTTTCAAATATTTGTTTACTCCACGGGATCTTTTCAAACAGAAGCCCGAAAGCTGATCCGAGAATTTTTTAGGCTTACACTTATAAGAATGAAACTCAATTACCATATAAAATAGTGTGTATGGGCTAACATCGTCTCAGATATCTACATTGTTTGGCTTCCAAGTCACAATGCTTTTGTTTCTTTATCTTTAAACGGAATATGCAAAAATATACTTTATATCTTGTATCTTGGCATCATTTGAAAAAGAATCACATTTTATTTGTAATTGCCAAGGTACACTGAACGAAATGAATTACAGTGGTTTAACATAAAACAAAATGCGAAATCGATAGCTATTACAGTCGAAGTCATTTGTTTGGGATTAAAGTTTTGGCTTTTGTTCAGGAGAGACATTTGGGATCCGAAAATGTGAGCCTTTTCGGAGTTATAGCGGCAGAAAGCAAATGACGCGCAAGTTTACGAGTGCCGCGCTACCAGTTTCATCGCGTTTTATGCTTAGCTTCCATTTATGGTTTTGTTAAATTTTTCTAACAGATAACTACTATTGATACTTTACCTGCTGTGGGTAATTTTTAATTTATTAAGTTACATGTAAATATAAAAGTTTGCTGATACGTTGTAATAATACTATTGATGTGGTTTTATTATTTATTAGTTCTATCTAATAATAGCCATTATTTATAAGCCAATGTATTAGTCTCATATAATTTGTTAAATTGAACAATTATTCAAATATTCTTTGGAAAAGAAACAAATCAGCGGTTAGAAAAGTTTATAATCCTACTGACTTTCACTCGCAGATTATTCCCGCTCCAAAAATAATTTGTACATATCTTTTACACGTCCCCGCCCACCGACACCGCCAGCTATAACCTCAAATGTTTGGAAAATTTTTAACATTAAGGTACGTTACAAACTTTGCGTCTAACATCAAATCGCAGAGCATTGTTCAAAGTAACTACATGTAGGAACATAGCAAGCGCAACGTTGCGCAAGTTTCCTTCCGCTAGTCTCGGATAAGAAGCTGCAGTGTTCGTTGAGTAGTTAGTAAGTGAAGCAGGTGACGACATTTCCACTTGTAAAAGTTCATTAAGGTTTATTTTGTTTGTGTTATTAAAAATGTTATTTTGCTCATTTTGCAATCAATATTATTAATGAAATTAATTAGATAATAAAGTTTCTGAAATATACTTAATCTTTTTTTCATTAAAACATAAGTAATGCTTCTAAGTAAACATAGGTACTTTCTAGTACCTTAAATTCCAAGTTAAGCGAATAAAGCCATATGCCAGGCATTTTACCAACACAGAATGGCAGAAATTAGCAGTGATGTGAATTATTTCCACAATAATATCAGAAAAAAGAAACTCATAAAGAATAATTTAATCTATAAACGTGAAAGTTTATAAGTATGAATCGATGTATGGAAGTTTGTTACTCTTTCATGACAAAAGTAATGAATAGATTTTAATAAAATTTAATAACAAACTACTGTTTTTCAAAAATGGACGCCTGAAGGAAAAACGGGTTGAAAGTTTGCATGAAAAATCTAAACCGCTGAACTGATTTCAATTAATTTTATTAAATATATAGTTGATGACCCAGGGTTTAACATAAGGTATTTTTTCTTTAAATTTCAAGCCCTTAAGAGCCCAAACAGGGCATGAAAGAACTTTTGATTGCCAAACACGGATCGCGAGCACAACTAGTATAATATACATCAATATATAAATTAAAAACACAATATAATGTTGTTCCACCCTCGTAATAACTTGTAAATTATCACGTCTATTAACCGGAGTCAGTGTTGCAATTTCATGGTACGACGCCCTCGCCCACCGCTATTCCCTTACACAGCGAAGAGAATTCCTACGTTAATAACACTACGTCGAGTGTAACGTTTATGTCTTTACGCTGCCCTGGCAGCATGGTCACCCGGCCACAGATCACACAAACGACATGACGTTCATACGCGACATATAATGCAATCTACGTTGTGTATTATGATTGCATTACTTAATCTGTGGCTAAATCCACAGATGATAGATAGGAAAATACTGTCACACAGTAATGAGAAGCATACAGTAGGACAACGCCTTGAACTCTTGGTAAAAACCGAAAACGTCTTGACAATATGGCGGTTGACAAAACACAATAATAGTCAAAAATACAGTAATGATGAAACCGAGATATTTATTAACACAAGATGATGATTTCCAATCTCACAGCACAAGAAGCTAATATGCAGGTACAATTTCTACAGAGTTGCTATTTACATATCAGTTTTAATCACATACGTACATACTATCACTACATAGTATAAAGTCTCTTTCTCTGTCCCTATGTACCGATGTATGCTTAAATCTTGAAAACTGCGCAATGGATTGTGATGGGTTTTTTTTTAATAGACAAAGTGTTTCAAGACGAAGGTTAATATGTATAATAACATCTAATATGTGTAATAATATTAAACTACTTCGAATTTAACACGTGCGAAGCCGCGGGCAAAAGCTATTAAAATATAGAATATCTACAAAGTCAAACATTAAAACATTCCTGATGATCCCGAGCTGCTAGCACTATGACGTATATAGCTCGGGCTCTTTCTTTCGTGTCTCGCCCCTCGCCTCCGCATGATTGATAGGTCTAAATATCCTCAAATGTATAGATCATTGCAAGCAGTGGTGGCTCAGTGGTGAGAACCTCGGACTTTAAAATCGATAGGTCGGGGTTCGAGACCGGGCGAGCGTGCAGGAAATAAATAGATTTTTCAATTTATCTGCGCATGTAGATAACATCACCACTGCTTAAAACGGTGAAGGAAAACATCGTGAGGAAACCGGCATGTCCGAGAATCAAAAGTTCGAGGACATGTGACATCTGCCAACCCGCACTTGGCCAGCGTGGTGGATTATGGCCTGAACCCTCATAAGAGGCCTGTGTCCCAGCAGTGGGAACATGTATGGGCTGATGATGATGTATAGATCATTAGACTGTGATATTGTATTACTCTACTTTGATTGTTGTTCGTATTTATAGGAGTTTCAAGCATTGGGATAGTTTAAAAGACTTTAGAGTAAGAAGGATATACGAGGCTAAAAATTAACTTATCATAATATTTTAATTTTTAATAGTCAGCTTTTGATATATACGTATTTATAATCGATATTAAGGCAGGCTTGCATTGCCAATTCATTTAAAGATTTCTCCCTTAAAACTTATCAAAACATTAAAACCTCATAGAACAAAATTCGTACAATAGTCTATGACGTGGTGGACAGGCCAAAACTTGCGGTCATGTTTTGTTCTACAAAAATAGTTGATCTCGAGTCCGCAGACATCTGACCATTGTCATATCCGTCTATGAAAAGTCCGGAATTTCATAGAAAAGAGTAGGAATACTTTTTCTGTCGCTTTTAAACTTGTTTTGTCAATGCACAACGACTGGGTTTAATCACTTAAAGCGCGATGCTTTTAAAAACATTATGTAATGTAATATGTATAAACATCTGGAATACAAGACAAAGTCAATAACTTTTTTAATAATTTTACATCGTCGTTCATGTACATTGTATAAACATAGTAGAAGGCCAGGATGCTAAATTTGCAATAACTAAAGCGAAAATTAAAAAATCATCACATGGACATTCTCGACTACTCTAGAGACTCGAAAAAGTTTCGGTGGATATAACTAAAATGTATTCACAATTTTAAATTAGATAAAAACATACAATAACAGATAACGGCACGGTCCTTCTTATAGAACACAAAAACCATGCTAAATAAGATGAATAAACATAACGTATCCATTTCGGAAACAAATAATCAAATCGTTCCAGTTGATAACATTAGGATGAGGAAATACTTAAAGCTAATAACGGTGTCAAACGATGGATGTTCCTCTATCGAACCTTCCTATATTGACCGTTTGGTAAGAGAAACGAGGCTAACATTGTTAGGCGTAATTTTTGTGGAGTGTGGAGGGTCATCAGGAAGATATAATGCCATTTCTGTACCCTTGATGTCTTTTTAAGTGCGGTCCCACTTAACCCTAACGCGGGGCGCATTTCACTATAACATGACGCATTCAAAAACACATATACATAACTAGCAATATCTGCACTTAAAAAAAAAAGAAAATCGCTATAAATGTGTAATAACACACGTAAGTATGAAACTTTCTACAAGCTAAAGATGTTTCAAAAAATCCATTAAAAATAATGGAAGCTGACCAATAATTTACTTACCAAATACTATGTAAGTTAATAGTAGTGTACAATTTCGACCGATTGAGATAATTATCTGAATGTGTATATATTAGAGATGCCACGAATACTTGATTGGCCGAATACCGAATACCGAATATTCGGCAACGCTGTCGGCCGAAGCGCCGAATATTCGGCCACCGAAATTCGGCACGAAATACATGCTTGTTGGGGGCGCGTTCGCTGGAATAAGACAAGTAAAAACCTGTTTTCCTCGTTGCGTTGGCGCGGCAGGAGATCGATGGCTATTTGTTTCAATTCAATTGCGAGTAAATCACGTCAAGGATAGTCGCCTAGATAGGAAGGCCGATCCTTACAAGTGGTGGTTAGCAAACGAAAAACAATACCCAAACATTTCGAAATTTGCTAAAGTGTATATTTCTTCTCCTGGAAGTAGCGTGTATAGTGAGAGGTTATTTTCTGAGGCTGGTATCATTTACGATGAAAAGCGTAGTCGTTTGCTACCAATAAATGCTGAAAAGCTTGTTTTTATCCATCACAACTTACCACTGATCAATTTTAATTACTAAAGAGAAATAAATAGATAATTTTGAGTAATATGATGTATCTTTTTTTCATTGATTTGCTATTCGGTATTCGGCCGAATAGTACGTATTATTCGGCCGAATACCGAATAGCTTAAAAGTGGCCGAATAGGCCGAATACCGAATAGCTGCCGAATATTCGTGGCATCTCTAGTATATATGTATATCTCGGTCACACGCTGAAATTATAAACTTTAAAAAACTTAAGATAGGGCTCTCCATATATTATATCCTGAAATTCTTCGAGTCCTCTTGGGATAGGGGATACGAGTCAAAGTGTAAAAAAAATTGCTTAGTTGTAATTAATTAATAAGAAGAGAACTTTCCTCTCACGATTTCGCTCTACTGAACTTTACATTATCTGCTTCCATCGCAAAACAATGAAACATTCCCAAAATCACCTCTTATTTAATAAAATTTGTTGATTTATCCAGTAGTTCGTGTGCCTTGCAAAAGAATGTATAAAATTTTGGGCCCGAAAATAAGAAAATATACTTATCAGGCCTTTTTCAATTGACATCGAAAAAAGAAGGAGGTTATCAAATAGACTTATTTTTTTATTGTTTTTGTATACCTCATACATTTTAACTGGGTAAACCGACTTTTATTTTTTTTTATTGAAAGCTAGTGCTACCCGTGTGGTCCTATTAAAATTTAGTCTTGTTGCGACATCTTAAAGGCGGTTTAGTTTTTTGTTAAAAATAATTATATTCATGATAACATTACAAAACCTGTTAAGAGTAAAAACACCCTAAGATATACGTACATCACTTCGAAAAGACTGGGAAATTAATGTTTATTATCATGAATATATTGAACTAGCTTCCACCCGCGGCTTAGCCCGCGTGGAATTAGGATATAAAAAAATCCGAAATCCGTTCAGAATTTTCGGTGTGATCGATGAATATCAAGATTCCTGCTTTATACCAAGGGCATACTTAATCGGAATAAATGTATCCTATCACCCAAGTCAGCTCATACCCTGTCTGTATACCAAATTTCAGCAAAATCCGTTCTATCCGTGATTGACGGGCAAATAGCCAAACAATCAAATCAACTTTCACATTTATAATATTAGTGTGAATTATGATCATAATCATTAATAGAATTTAATTTTTTACCTAATTTTCTCTCCCGAATGTAAAGTACGTGTAATTCTATACTATACTCTATATTCTTTTTTTGTCTGTCGCAGTTCTAAGGTCTATAGTTTGTGGTTTCTTTTGAATTGATTGACGTTTCGCGGCGTCTCAACAGCTGTTTGACCAAAGTCTCTACCTCGTTGGTCGTTCTATGAATGTGAATCGGTTATTTCGTCGCACGTGTTTTCGAAATTATCGAACCTTAATTCGGGAAAGACAGTAAGACTAACCATTAAAGTATGGAAGAAGATAGTGGTGTTAAAGGTAGGAGAAATCGCTTAATCGACGAGGAAAACGTGCACACGTTTGCTGTAGTTCACCCTATACATTTTACTATCATCTTGCATAAAAATTGTGGGATACCAATGGCTAATTAAAATTACATTCGTTACCTTCACCCACTTGTTGTTCCTATATAAATGTTATTCACACATTATACAATCCTTCATATGACGGCAAAATGCTACAGCAACTGAAATGTGCTTTTGCGTAGAACCTTAACGCTTTTTATTTACATGACGCAATTATTATATAAAATAGTATTTATTTAATATTCTGATAAAATATAAGCATTTAAACTATATCATGGATTTTATCTAAGTTGGTTGTACGTTTTTTATTAATTCACTACAACGTTAAACAGGAAAAGTAGCCGGCGTTATTATGCGCATTTAAGTAACTAAATTACATTACTCCCATTCATTTACATGACTTACCGAATAGGCTATATCATAATACATTTCTGCAACCTCCCCTACAACATAATTACTAGAATTTTATTTTTCAAACATAATCAATAGATTAATACTTACATTATTATTTATCAATTGCATTAAGGTATCCTGATTTATATAAACAGTTGTATTATTGTATTTACATATGATATTATTTGAATTTAATAAATGAATGAAATTTAAATATATCACTATGAAAATGTATTCCTGAAGCTGGAAAACTCCTTTATCAAGTAAGGCATTCTGTCACAGAGCACACAGTGTGCTTAAACTAGTAGAAAAAAACAAAGATTCAAGCATTTTTATTCTAATTTATAGGGAAAATGTTCAAGTATGTTGAGAGCCTTGGCAAACTATATGAATAAGAGTTTATAATATTATGTTTAATGGTTTTCTCAGCCCCTGTTACACGCCTGCGACGGAGGCTGTCTGTAGAGCAGACGGAGGAGAAGGTGTTAACACCCAACACTCCAACAAAAAAAAGAGCAACAAGACGAGCTAAACCTGAGCTGGATCTCATTGATGAAAACGGTAAGAATATATTTTCACTATATCTATCTAAAGCAATGGTGGCCCAGGACCTCTGACTTAAAATATATAAGTTGGGGGTTCCAGACCAGGCAAGTGTACAGGAAATAAACTCTCATAGGAGGCCTGTGTCCCAGGAGTGGGAAGATATATGGGCTGATGATGATGATATCTATCTAATTATAGTTTCTTTTATTAGTTTCATTGTGTTTATTTTTCCATTAAAATGTTGTGTATATACATTGAACAAAAGAAAATAAACACACTCTTAAACAACACACATGAAATAGTAGCATGCCACTGTATTCCGCACAGTGAGTGGGGGGGGGGAGCCAGGGAAAAGGCCCGTTTTCTTTTCCTTAAAACTTTAAATAGGCAATTGTGAATTGCTAGTTTTAATTTATGTTTATGATTAAATAATTCATTAGTTTGTTACTTAATTATTGCTTATATAGTTACTTTAATTAATAAATTATAAAATTTCAGTTGTTCCTGAAACCGTTACACCAAAAAGAACTACCCGGAAGGCTGTAAAAGATGTTCTAGAGCCAGTAGAGGAAAAAACTGTGACGCCTTCAAGACGCAGTACAAGGATCAAGTCAAACACTAGCATTGTATCAGACACTGCCGCTTTAACTGTGGACTCCCCTAGAGCTAAACGAGCTGCTAGGAGAAACTCCCACCTTGGTATGTTCACATTACACTTTATTTGACAGAACTTTGCCATTTTCTTCTATGAATAAAAGAAGTACATGACATATGATTTCAGTATTTTATTATTTGAATATAAAGAAAGTATTGTATGTGGGAGTCGAGCACGCTTCGGCACGAATTGGGCCAGCTCGCACCGGGGAAGTACCACACCCTCACAGAAAACCGGCGTGACATAGTGGCATGCCACTGTGTTTCGTCCGGTGAGTGGGGGAGCCGGAGGCCCGTTTCCTTTTCCTCACCCGTCCTAGTCCATTCCTTCTTTCCAGTCATTAATCCTTTCCTTTTCCCTTACCCCATAAAAGCGGGCAGCGCATTCGCAGAGGTACTACTTTTGCGAATGTTTATGGGCGGTGGTGATCGCTTACCATCCGGCGAACCACCAGCTCAGTTGCCCGCTATGATATGGGTGTCAATGTCACAATTTAGCGTGCTTAGATAAAAAGTACATAATATACTCATAATATGATTGTTATTACATCCCCATCCCCAGCATAAATAAAAAAAATTGATAAATTTTAGAAATTTTGACACCTGCTGACTTTTGGGAACAAATTAATTTGGGCAATGTTTCAAAAAAACGTTTTTGTTGAAATAATGCCCGAATTTAGCGAAGCAAAGAAAAAAAACGTTTATGTATTAAGTTATTCCCACTGCAGATAATATTCATAATATTCTGTAACATGTAATGTTTATAATTGTTCTACATCACTTTAAACTGTATCATGTTTTTTGAGAAGGTTACCTTTTTATTGAGTTAAAGTCATATAAATATTATATTTAATTTTCAGGAAGTGATAGCGAAGCTTCTAACACACCTATTCGTCAAACAAGAAGAACCAGAAAAGATTCAACTTCAAGCATTGACAAGGGTAAGTAATTGACTTCATAAGAAAGGATTGATTGATAAGATTGAAAAGGATATTTTTCTGGTGTAACAGAGTAAAGAACATAAATCCAAACTTTCATCCTCACAAACTTTCGCATTCATAATATTATAATATTTATATATAATTCCCATATTACAGTAACACTGTTCATAAGAATTTAAAATTTTCATAGGCTAATGCAAAAAAAAATTTTTTTTTTTTTGCATATTAATTATTATTTAATATATTTATTAACATACAATATATGTTAATAGATAACAAGTATTTCTTGTCTTCAGATTAAGATTTAATTAATTATTATAAAAAAAATTCCATATTTTTTTTGTTATGAAAGAAGCCATGTATCATTTGTTTATTTCTAGTTGATGCAGCATCAAAGCCAGTAACTCAAATTGCTGAACCCATTGCTGAAGAACCAGAATCAGTCTTAAGAAAATCAACCAGTAGTAATGACAATATCAATAATACACCTCAAAGTAATGTAAGAAAAAGTCCAAGGCTTAATAAAAGTCCACAAAATGAAACTGATAATAAACCAGAAGAAAATGCAAGTCCCTCATTAAATGAAGCTACTGATATTAATGTACAAAAAGAATCGCATAACGAATTTTCAGAATCATCTAGCATTTCACCAAGTGGACAAAATAATGATAAAACAGAAACCAATAATAGTGATAATCGAAAATCTCTGGATTCGACAATTAATTTAATAAATAATATTGACCAAATAAACCCCCAAAAGAAGAATGTTCATAATAAGAGTACATCAGCTCTTGAAGGCAATAATTTTAAAAGCAAGAAAAAGAGAACTAAATCTTGGTCTACTTTAAGCAGTCCAAACGTAAAGGAGAATATGTTTTATAGTGACAATGAGAGTAAGAAAGACAAATTTAGTGCAGTTAAATCACCGCTAACACATAAGATGGCTTCTGGTGACAGCAAATTGGATCTTAATGTATCAAAAGGAAAATCTGTCTCTGAAATATGCAAGGATGTTTCTATTATTCTCAACAAATGTGATAATGACGTCAATATTACAGTAGAAAATTTCAACAGTGATGTGTTATCTAGTAAAGAATTGTTTGATAAGGAACCTAGTGGAATAATTAATACAAAAATAATAATTGAAGATTCGGATTCTAATACAGAACATGCGGAACCTGAGGGAAATCACAATAATGAAGATCAATGTGTACCAGTGGTATCTGTACCAGACGGTTTGAACAAATCTTTATTGGGTCAAGAAACTCAGGATACATCTAACAAGGTCAATGTTAGTCATGAAACTGCAAATGTCTTAAATAATGATGGTTTTAATAACAGTGTTGAGCCAATGGATATTGATGAAACTGTGCCTGAAAATATATTGATCCCTGATCCTGAACAAACTGATCAATCAGAAAATGATAAAGTGAAAATTCAACAAGATACCAGTTTCATTTCGGGCCTGCATTCTAAATCAAAGCGGAAATCTTCAATGTCTTATAGTCCCAATGATACAGAAAATAAAAGCACTTTAATCATATCAGAAATCAAAGATAACTCTACTAATGAAATAAATAAAAGTCAAACATCAACAAACCATAAATCCTTATTATCCAAATCTGTAATAGACTTGGACAAATCACAAAATAATGAGATAGACAGAAAAAATGTATCATTAAGTTGCTTAACAAGTACACCATTACAACAAAAGAATTTTCAAAAATTATTAGCGCCAATTAATACTTCGATAATTAAATCAAATCAAAATACTGCTAAAAGCCCAATAGTCCAAAACACAGCGCATGAATCTAAGAGTTTTAAAAATAAAAGTAAAGTGGAGTCAAGTGATGATGAATCCTCAGAAAAAGAATCTTCAATGGAAAAAAACGAATTACTAAATGATGAAGCAAGTGACGCCGGAGATGATTACGAGTCAGGTGACAGCCAAGATGAAGATGATCGTCAATATGCAGAAGAAAACGAAATAGTCGATAAAGGCGTTACTCTTTCATCAGAAGACGAATTGTCGAACGATTCAGATTACGAAAAGGATTCGTTTGTTGTTAGCTCGGATGAAGAAGATAATCAATTACTAGAAGGAACAGACGATGACTTGTCAATGAGTGATAACGAGTTGAAAATGACAAAAGAGTCTAAGAAAAAATACAATGAACGTATGGCTAAACAGCAAAAGAAAGCATCCAGAGAGATGTTTGAGGCGCGTCACAAACTCGATATTTCTAAGTCTAACAAACGTCTCTCTGGTAACAATGAGAGTTCTGATTCATCTGAAGAAGAAGTTCCTGTTAAACAAAAAAAGAAAAATAGGATGAGATTAGATTCTAGCCATGAAACAAGCGGAATATCAATTGAAAATTCTACAAAGAAAAATAAGAAAAAACGCTTATCTGAATCTGTTTGTAATGAAAGTGTCCTTAAAGAACAAGAAATTACTATGCTTGATGAAAGTTTAAAAGAAAGTGATCCACTAGAGGCAGATACAAAATCAGAGCCAAAAACCCCTAAAATGGACATCAATTCCACAGTAGACTTTGTTGATGCGAATAATGCAAATGACACAATCAAAAGTAAAAGTGGAGTAAATGAAAACTTAACAGATCCACTACATGCTACAATGGACGATGAAATGTCGTCTTCAGACAGTGACACTAATAACATAATCGATAATTATGATTCTGTTCTAAATTCATTAAACAATAACAAAAAGCATATTACTGGTAATGCGTCTCTCAATCTTGAAGTGAAAACGAAAGATAAGAATAAAAGGGCTCCTGTTTTTGATGATTTAAATCTTACACAAGTGAAAACAGACCTCAAGAATCTTAATAAAGATAAAGCAATCAAAAAATCCGAAAAAGAGTCAAAGAAAGAGGAGCATGAATCTAAAGATACTAGTGATACTTCATCTGATTCCATTGAATTAAATTTACTGTTCTCTGAGGAAAGCAATACAGATTCATTAAGTAACAAAACCAATGATGATAAAGACGCTATTCCATTGAAAAGAAGTAAAGCTAAGACGGATATAAGCATACAAAATGGTGAGTAATTTCATATTAATTGTTGTTGTAAAATGTTTATTGCCACTCGCGACGGCACAGTCCAGGACGTAATAATTGATGTGCTCAGGACATCAAAAAAATGCCTATGTAATTATGAAGCTGAAAGAATTTTCCAAATTGTTCCAGTTCTTTAGGAGCTTATATGGGTCAAACAAAAACTTAATCATATAATATAAATAATTCTTATGCTTATTTAGTAAATAACTTTTACATGTTTTTAGATCAAGATGAAGCAGATGGCGCTGTAAGCTTTTTCATTGACACAAAAGGTGAACACATTAGTGAAGAGTGTAAAGAAAAAGTGTTGAATGTGTCTGTTAGTCATGGTAATTTTTATTTATTCATAAATTAATAAGCATTTGAATATATATTTCATGATAGCCTCTGTAATAGCAACACTAACTAAATAATAATTATAAAAAAATATATAAATAAACAGTAAAATAAAGAAATAATATTATAATAACGATAATTGCTGTTATATTTCTTATTATTTTGCATTATAGACCAAAGCTTGAAATCAAGTGCTAAGAAGAAAAAGAAGAGCTTATCTCAATCTATAATAAGTGAAGCTACAGGTAATACTCGAATTGATTTAGTTTAATTGAACTGTCTCCTCTCTCTCTCTCTCTCCCTCTCCTTACCTATCTCTCTCTTTTTCTCTATCTCTCTACCTCTATTAAGTTTAATGTGATTATTAAAAATGTATTTACGTTTTTATTTAAGAAGTACTTGCTGAAGAAGTAAACCAAAGTGAGCTGCAAGCTAAAACACCCAAAAGTGAAAAGAAGAGGCAGTCTGTAGTAGAAGTTGACTCAACATCAGGTTCTATATTATTTATTAATTTATTATCATATGGTTATACATTAAACTTTTTCTTAAACTATCTTTTATTGTATCTTATTATGTTAACTCGTTCAAATTGAATTGTAATATTTTCTTGTATTTGATTTTACGCAAACATAGTATCACTAGTAGTAGTTCGCGTTTTAACTCCTTTAAAAAAGTTTTTATTTCTATAATTCAATTGGTTTCTCCAATACAGATTTTATTTTATTTTAACAGAAACCCCCACCGAAGAAATAACTGAAGAACAAAATGAGTCAAAAGCAAAAACTCCTAAAAGTGAAAAGAAAACGAGAAAACAGTCAAGTTCACAACAAGATATTGAAAAAGGTATCATCTTTGTTATCAGTAAGAACTTATTATTTCCTAAGAAATTATTATCATCAAGTATCCATCAATACATTCTAAATTCGGCGTTCATCTTATTAGTTTGTGTTAACTTTGAAAACAATTTGGTATGAAGATAGTTTGATACCCGAGAAAGAACATGGATACAATAGGTTTTTAATCGGGAAAACCGGAACGGGAACTTTGCAGCGAAAACAAACACGACCGGACATAGCAGGCAAAGCCGCGAGTTATACTTTAAAATGTTGTCTGGTATATGAATGTTTTTTTTTTTTTCAGAAGAACCTCAAGTACAAGATTTTGTTGCGTCCAATGATGAAACGCCAAATAGTGGAAAAAAGAAAAACAAGCGATTGTCGGAATCCCTCGCTCATAATTTAGATGGTACATAAAAAAGTCATTTTCTATTCTTTATGTTTTTATGTGCCAGTCAGTGAGCTTAAATTTAATATGTATTTTATTAAGCTTTGGCTAAAACAAATCCAACAATCCAGAAATGTACGAAATCAGTAATTTTCAAAGTATTTGCAAACAAGGAACTTTGCTCAGAATTATTGATTTCTAAAAAACAAATAAATCTACAATCTTTATAATCAATCGTACTCTTTATTATTTTTCATATTAAGAAGAACAATCAGAAGACGTCTCTACAAATATTAATATTTCAACTTTAAAAACACCAAAGAGTGAGAAGAAAATGAAAAAGCTACTCGCAGAATCGCAGGTCGATATAACAGGAGGTATGTAAATATTACGCCACAATTTGTTTAATACTTCAATTTTTTTTGTCATCATATTTATACTGATAAAACTAAACAATATCTTTAATGTCTTTATTGATATATTCAGTTAAGTACAATTTTTATTATTCAAATTACATTCAAACTGATCATGAGCTAATCATAATGTGACAAAAACTTGATATAATTTTTTTTTTTTTTTTTTTTTTCATATCAACTATACCATTAATTTTCAGGACGAGATTTTGCTATCGAAGAAACAGATACGTCTCTTCAAAAATCAAATAGTGAAAAAAAAAAGAAAAAGCGCATGTCAATGTCACAAGTGGATATAACAATAGGTAAATTAAATTTATAATTTTGTAAACGAATTGACTTTACATTTGTCTTCTAATAACCAGCTATAGGTATGTGATTTCTCCGGTCATAAACTACCTATATACCAAATATCATTGAATCTAGTGGTTCAAGCGTAATGAAGCAACAGGTTGACCACCAGAATTGTTTTTGGATTTATAATATTGATAGGCATCATTTTTACATAACATAATAAGATTTTCTTTTAAGTTGTGTTGTTTAAAACCATAGAAATAGTTCTAATGTAATGTTTCCCTTATTTAATTATCATGTTATTAATTTTTTTTTTTTTTTTAAGATGAAAATACCGCAGATGAATCTACCACAAAGGATGGCAATATTTCTTTAACAAAAACACCAAAAAGTGAAAAGAAAAAGAAACGACTATCAGAGTCACAAAATGCAGCAGAGGGTAATTTTAATATTATATAATTTTATTTTACTTATAATAATATTTTAATTTCCCAACTATTATGGCTGCTCTTTTAATTATATAGCATAGATTTGTTAACATTATATACTTAAAGCAAAACTAAGAGCGTTTTAAAGGCAAATTGAATTATTTACAATTATATTAAGTACTGCTTTCAAACTGTCATTCTCCCTTTATGTATTTATATTAAAATTACTGTTTGATATATTATTATGTTTACGTTACATTCATCAATTAATTTAGTTATGTACCTTTTTTTTCATAATAAGAACTACAAAATGGAGAACAATCTAATAAAGAAGATGGCAACTTTTCAATACTTAAAACACCAATGAGTGAAAAAAAGAAGAAACGCGTATCGGAAACACAACCCGATGCAGTCGAAGGTAAAACAATTTTGATTGTATTTTTAAGCGTGGATTGGAAAGCTGGTAACTTAAGTGTTATATAAATAATCTACTAAATTACTTCATTCTTATTTTATTTTCAAAATTATATATCTAATGGCATTTTTGCTGTCTTATATTATTTAATCATGTGTATGTAAAATTACTGTCATGTTTTCTTTTTTAATTTTTATTATTATTTTATTTTTTTTCATAAGATGGACTAACTGAAGAAGTACCAGTTAATAAGGATGGTAATATGTCTCTATCAAAAACACCAAAAAGTGAAAAGAAAAAGAATAAATGCTCATCAGAGTCACAAAGCCATGAAGTAGCAGGTAAATTTATTAAGTTAATTTTTGAGATTTCTTTCATTACAAAAAGATTCTTCTTATCAACTTAAAAAATAGGGGAGGTTATCAAGTCGATTGTATATATTTATTTTTGGGTTTTTTTACTTTTTACTGGGTGAAATTGGGTGATTCTTGTGATTCTTTTTCGTTTGAATGCTGGTCTCTGCCATGTGTTCCCATTTAAATTTGATCTACTTCTGACTGTTCTCTAGTTTGGACAGTTTTTTTTTTTTCTTGTTAAAATAATTATATCTATATTTTTTATTATCTAAATGTAGCAAAAATAATTTCCACCTGTACCCATATAATTATTAAAAAAGAAAAGTCATAGCTAGGTTTGTAAATTTTATTTGAAAAGATACAAAATATAAACGCTAATTACAATTTTTTACATAATACGTGTACAGATGTTACATAAGTAAGAAAGGCAGTTAGAAATTAAAAATTAGTTTTCGCAGATTTATTGCTTAAAAAGGCATCAAGCATTTATTTTTATTCTAAGTCCTTTCATGCAGTATGTATTATGTATGCACCTGTATTCAGCTCTTCATTACGATGTTTATACAATTGCAGGACATTTCTATATCTCTTTCTTATAATTATGTAATCTATGATATTTCATTTTTAATTACATACGTCGATGTTAAATGTTATTCACAAAATATATAGTCAATTACGATATTCAAATTTATAATTTTTATTATCTTTCCATTTTAAGAACCATCTGAAGAAGTAGCAGCAATTGATGAAAATGTTTCGCTATTGAAAACTCCAAAAAGTGACAAGAAGAAAAATAAACGACTCTCAGAGTCACAAACAGATAACATTAAATCAGGTAAAAATACGTTTAAAATTGTTTACAAATAGCGTAAGTTAATTAATTTTATAAAAAATAAGAACTTGACCTGATATCCAACATATCAAAATATTACTTTTTCGCCTGTGACTTAATCGTTGAAAATTGCTATAGGACCTTTACTCTCTAGGGAAATTTAATTACTTCATTTCTATGAGTATGTAGGACAAATAAACAAACACACATGTAAAGCATGAAAAAGTAATGATTAATTGACTTGTGATAAGGTCTTTCTTATGCTATAAAAGCGTGGACATGTACATTATCTATATATATATCTATATATATAAAATTGAATCACTATTTCCCTTGGTCACGCCATCACGCGTGAACGGCTGGACCGATTTTAATAATTCTTTCACACATTAGAAAGCTGCAATTACACTGAATGACATAGGCTACATATGTACCGCAGCGATCAGTTAGTTAAGGTATAAAACATTATACATCTTCCATATTTAAAAATATCTTTACACTACAGATACACCAAGCAAAGAAGATACCGAATTAAATGTATCAAATGTCAAGAGTGAAAAGAAAAATAAGAACCGTTTGTCAGCATCGCAGACAATAAACATTGAAGGTATCATAATTTTCTGCTCTAAAACAAAAATACCCCAAATCTAAAAAAATACGACAAACTTCTCAAGTATTTTTGTGATTTTCACAGTTATCAGTAATAAAGAAAAGCATTTTTAAAACTCGTGGTCGTATTAAAGTTAAACATGTTTCAACGTAAATGAATGTTAAAAACTTATCCCTTCTTTTCGAGTAGTAGATATTGACTCGAGTTGTTTAAAACTTAACAAATTCTGTTTACAAATTTTTTATGTAATGAAGGTAGAAGTTTTTATTTCCTGTTTTTTTTTTTTTTAGAAAATTCCGATTCCGATAGTCCACTGGAAATGGCTGTTGAAATGAATCAACCAAATATTGAAGGTAATAATAGTCAGTTCATATTATTTTAAGTAAAATGAAAGAGACACTCACCACTAGAGAATTGCATTGACGTTATCACCAATCTTATAACAAACTTAATTATAAAAAAAAAAAATATTCTTAAAAATTGTCAAAAAAGAGTCGTTGAAGTACTATGGCTTTATTAAGTAATATATGATTGATTTGCTTTTAGAAGATACATAATTATATTACTAGTTTCAACTTATAAGAAGCAAAAATCATTGTTATGTAAGTTTACATTAATCTTTTCCAGATGAGGAAACAAAGAAATCCAGTGGCAAAAAGAAAAACAAAAAGAAATCAAAAACAGAAAAGCAACAGGAAACTGGTAATGATTATTTGTTATTCATGTTAAAAAGTATGAGTAAAATAAAAACACAATATCAGCGACTAATTTAACAATTTTCTGATATGTACATATATATTATAATTTTAGGAAGTAGATGCTACATAGTGATTTTTTTTTTTTCTTTCTAGTTCAAGTATTAGATGACAGTGAAGGCAATGCCAACAAAAAACGTAAGCGGCCACAAATTTCTGTGGAAGAAATAATATCTGGAGGTATTCTTATTTTTTAAATTTTCCTTCATATTATATGTTATGTTTAAAATGATTGATCTAGATATATTAAACATAAATAAACATAATATGAATGTATATGTGTTATGTGATATGTAATTAATATCACACTAATATTTTAGATGCTGAGAGCACTCAGACAAAGAAAAAGAGAAAAATAACAAACAGCGAAGAAGAAATAATGACTGGTAATGTTAATGATATGGAATTCTCTAAAATTTGTTCTAATGTCAGACTTTACAAACATACAGACAACTTCTTTTGCATTTTGAATTCAAAAGTTTAATAAATATTAAGTACATAACATTTAAGAATTATAATTGATTTGTCTATAAATTCTATGCTGGTGAAACAAACCTTGACCATGAGAAATATTATAATAAAGTATTTGTACTCATTTAACATAAATAATAATGTTTCGTATAATGTACTTGTATTTATTGTTATAGAACCTGAAGATAGTAAGAGTATTAAAAATAAAAAACGAAAACAAAGGGAGGATGATGAATTGGGTGTTTCAAAGGTAATAACTATTTCTTACTTTTATTATACTATCACTACCTATCATAGTATAAAACTTTGTTGCTTTCCGTCGTCTGTGTGTCTCTCTGCCTTTTTTAAAGATAGAGTAATTCAAAAGGATGTTTATGTACGTAACATAACATCAATTAAATAATGTATGAAAAGGGAAAGGAATTTTACTCCAAATTTAACGTGGTTGAGGCCGCGGGCAAAAGCTAGTGTTCTATAAATTATGTACAAAATATGGACCAGTAACCGAAGTTAAAAAGTTATTATTTTACTAGGTACGCAAAACCAACACTCTCACGAAAATACCCGTGCCCCGTTTGCCGACATCAATAATAAACCAATTGGATGATAAACCGAAAGAACAAACCAAGAAAAAGCCCAAAGTAGTCGCTACAAGTCATTTCACCATTGAAGAAGTACGAAGAAGCAAGCCATCCAATTACCTTGAAGAAAGTATTTATTTACACGAAGACTCGCCAAAAAAGAAAAAACCTAAGGCTAACATTCCTAAACCAAAAGTATTGCCTACAATGCCGACAGCTTCTACATCGAACACCGGTTATACAACTAATTTTAAAGTTAATGTAATCCCCAGTGAAACCAAATTCGTCGCTCAAAAGAGCAACATAGTTAATTTCAAAGAAGAACGTATGTACAATAAAAATATTAAGCGCTTAGGTACCTATGAAATGTACAAGAGACAGAGGAATATAAAATTGTCAAAATTTTAAGGAATATCACGTTTCAGTTATGTAAAAACTCCGCCTGTTATAAATGTGAATATTTAAATTCTACTATTCTGCCACTTGTAATACTCATTATTTGTCCAATTATTCATACTTTCCATAT
Source organism: Zerene cesonia (assembly GCF_012273895.1). NCBI lineage: Eukaryota > Metazoa > Arthropoda > Insecta > Lepidoptera > Pieridae > Zerene > Zerene cesonia. The sequence goes on from NC_052114.1 coordinate 7,440,147, forward strand.
TTTTACTGAAAACAAAAAATAATTCTACTATCTAATAATCATTATTTGTCCAATTGATCATACTTTCCATATTTTTACTTAAAAAAAGTTCATTCTTCTTTCTTGTATTTTTTTTATCAATTTAAGTTAATAATTCTAGAATTGTGATATATTATGGAGCACATTTGTCTTTGTAAAACGGAAGGTACCTATATAATTCGGTATATTTCGGTTCCATTTCCTTTTTAATTTTGTGTTCAATTTCTTTAATATTTTTATGTTTACTTTGTCTGCTGTATTATCAGTACGATTATTTTAATTTTAATTATGTCTTCAGTTCATTAGATATCTGGACTATGAAACGTGAATTTACAATTTATATGGCGACAGGCGATATGCCGATTGACTAATTTGTATTTACCGCCATTTGTTTTTTTACGTTAAGTTTGTAGGTTTAAACTAGATGGCGCTTAATATTGTCAATAAAACAGTACTGCGCCCATGTGCCTTGTTTTCATGCAGGACGTTAATTTAACTAAACGATTCTATGAATTAATTGAATAAAGTTGTTAAATAATACAAAAACATTGTTTGAAAATACTTATATATCTACATTCATATACACAAACCAAACAAATTCTTCGCGCCTGGTCATGCCGGTGTAAACAAACCGCCATGTTGTTATGAATGACACGACGAATATAAAGGGTGAGTATTTATAATTGTTAATAACGCCCATATATTTATTACACAGATTTCTTCAAAAAATTCATATAAATTTTATAATTAGTTACATTATTAAATTTTGTCCTTGATAAATTTTAAAAAGTTTTTAAGTTCATCTATTGACACTTGACGTCATGTCATGGTAATTTTTAACCAATGGCGTTTCCCGCTCAACGGTCACGTGGTCTGAATTCGCCAATGGCAATGGACGCCATTCTTTGTGTACCTTTTCACATACTAGTGAAATAAAACATTGTAGCCTATGGAGTGAGTGGTGTATATTTGTCAATTTCATGACGCTAAAAACGTAAATGTGTGAAATTCAGGATTATTCTATTGAGCATAAGGATATTTATGTTCATAAATATTCGGTAAGTGATATTTCGAACTTAAAATGTTATGAATGTGTACTGATAAACCCGTAATTAGAGACGAGAAAGTATGTGTGATGTCCCGCTCTTTTTAATGTCATTGGGAAATGTATTTATCATAATATAACAGCAAAGAATACAATATATTTATAAATGTTTCGTTATTTCGTGTATCCCATACGTTTGTACTTGATAATTGTACAGAAATAATTTGTTAATTGAACTAAAGTGGCGGGAAACCATTCCGTCTCATTACGTATTGTTTGACAAGTTTACTGAAATGAAAATAAAAAATATTGTCATAATATAAGCATGAAACGTATTTACCAGTGAATAAGTAAGAAGTTGACAATCTGTTAATCAAAAAAATAGTAAAATCATGGATTTTCACAAACTATGTATAGATCGTAACGGACGAATTGTTACGTATTTTTTACTCTGTCTGTCTCGCTCATTGATAGTTAGTGCAAGAAGGACAAAAATACATGTTATTATTATTATTATGTGTACCTATCCAAAGTTATTTTTATGAAAAACATTACTTTAAGTACGATGAATGTTTATTATATCATGCCTGTTTAATATATCATGGTGTTTATAAAATGACCACGTTGTAGAATTTGTTGAATACTATATTATATAAAACGGCGCCAATTCGCCGTCAATGAACTTACTATGAACTATCGACGTGGAGTAGTTGTAACTAAATATATACATATATAAATTATGAATGGTAATAGTGTGCATATTAGTACAGCATTATTGTTAAATAATAGTCGTTTCGATTTAATTTTCCACTATAAATATTAACGTTATTAATAAAATTTAGGTATGCGACTATGAAAAAAAGTCATTAAAAATTCTATATTAATGTAATAAATAAACATAACATTTATTGCAGTGAATAAATCAACCCTTTTGAATTTAGTTAGGTTAAAATGGCAATTCAAATATATTTTTCTCTACCAGGCTGTGCATTAAAGGTTCCTACTACCTAGTATCGTTCCCACGGCCGGTTCTAAGCGAGAATTTCAAAACGTTGAACAATGAGTGCACTAAGTCTGTGTGTGTGTGTGTATGTGTGCCCAACGTTGTAAGATTGTAGTGGTGAAGGCGCCGCAGAGTAAGAGTAGTACATTTAAAATTGTTGTATTCTCCTCCAACTAAAATTAACGACTCGTGTTACGATTTGTTTGTCAATAAATGGTATACACATAAAGTAGGTTAATAAAAATTTATGTAATTAGTAACCCTTTCTATTTTCAACATGATACCACATATATTGCAATCATTTTAATTACTGTGTATGGCAGTCATATACTCGTAATTATACAAAAAAAAAATTGTCAATACTTAATAACATTTAATAAATTTTTTTAGTCAGTACCTAAATAGAGCATCTGAATTTCACTACTCTATGAAATGCATTGAGTTAAAGGGCCTGGCTGCAGCTTGTGTTTGTGTGAGTGTGCATATCCGCGTACGAATACTGCGCTGTTGCACACACCTGTAGTTTATTCCGTCAGCCGTTACACTCCCCTAATATTAACGGTTGGCGTTCAAACTTTAATTAATTTTAATTAAAACAAACATATCTTTGAAGAAAAGAGAATAAAAATATGCACATTTGACTCGGAGATGAGATCTTGCATTGTCTTAAATTAAGTAGTTCTTTAATTTCGCATTCTACCTTATACAAATTAGTTAATAGGTAAATATCTTACTATATAACTCTTCATAAATATGATGTGATTAAATTATTACCATTAGATTTAAATTTTTAAAAGCAATGTGAATACATAAGTAAGCTAAATAACAATAAGTAACTTTAGATCAACTGATTCATTCTTCAAGGTTGTTGATTATATGAAAAAATAAAGGTTGTTAGCCTCTATAACTATGATAATTGACGTGAAAATACGAAGTATTTGGAGACAATTTTTTCTATTAGAATTCGAAATAAATAAAATGAAATCATTATATTCCATTTCTCATTTATTTAGTATGTTATATATGATCTTAAAAGAATCATGGAAACTTTCAGCAAATTCCGGTCTAGACATAACAAAATGTATAAAAGTTCACGCAGTATATTCCAGTTTCCCTCCTTTCAAACGGGGCCGGGGGGCGAAGGGGAATGCGCAGTACATCCAATCGATACGGAACCCCTCTCTTGTCAACCACATTCTGCGCGCGCACGTGGAAAATTGTATAATTTTCGCGCCATCAACTTTATCAATTCCATACGATCGTTCGTACCTACCTCCATAATATATAAACTTATCTACCAAGCTCGCAAACTGCTTCTGAGAAAAAAATACATACATATTTAATTTTAGTATGATATCTTTCAGGAATTATTGTCAGTTTTTCTAAAGATATAAGGCAATTTGTAAAAGAGAATTCTACGATGAGTTCAAGGCAAGCGCGCGCGGTCAGGTTCGAGGCCGCAGCGGGCCCCTTACGGCGCCTCCATACCCCCACTACTTTTGGTTCCACGATCTCTGAAATAATTACGTTAATCTTATCGTTCAAATTTCAGCGGCTGTATGATTTTGTTCATTTCGTATTAGAAATTAAGAAACAATGATGGCATTTTATATAACGTGTTTGTTTATGTTGTTCTATACCCGCTTTGTGGTTTTGGTTTGTCATACGAGGTGACTAAATCGTTAACAAACTTACTTATGTTTCTAGGAGTTAGGTTGAAATTTCGTCATGTTAATCACTACATAGATTAAAATAAAGTCCCTATGTGCCTATATTATACTTTAATCTTTAAAACTACGCGACGGATTTTGATGGTGTTTTTTTAAATAGATAGAGTGATTCATGAGGAAACTACTCCGAATTACGCGGGCAAAAGCTAATAGCTAATAAAAGTAGTTGTTTTAAAAAGGTGCCTGGCGCAGAAATTAATGAACTACATATAAAGAATGACTTCACCTGGTCTAACAAAGCAATTTTGAAACTATGATCGTTTAAAAATAATTTTATTAGTTCCTATTTCATATCGCACATAATCGAGATGAACTCTTAGTAATAAAGAGCGGGTTCATGGCCCTCTGTAGTGTAGCACTCAGGCACACAAGACGGATGCACAGACGTTTTCGGGCCGTGAAATACTTCGTACATGTGTCTACATACGTGCTCACATGCACGTTTGTAACAGTCATTTTAATATGAGATGTATGCAAATTTAAATACCCGTTTTACAAAACGGAATTACATATAATTTGTAAGTCTTTATCTTGTTCTACAATACAACTGAAATATCTTTTAACTAATATTCAGTATAATTTTTTAATCAATGCTTTGTTAATTTTATAAAGCAGTCAAATATGCTAGCTTATTTTAAAGGGCGCGTTGTGGCGGCTGCTATGTCATTTGGGGTCGATTTTACCCTCTTTCGACAGTGTCGTTGTCCCGTTCTGACACCCTTTACCAGTTTATCTCTTTCGTACTTATGAATTGTAGCGTCAACAAAATAATTAACTATATTTTGTTTACTTTTGTAATTAATAATTACATTTTATCTAAGGAATATATTTTGTAATTTTTACTGATATCACTCGTGGGAAACAAGTTGAATTAATCTTATCCTATATTTGTAAAACACTCTTTATTTGAGACTTATTACAGGTATTACACGTTTTACGCGCGTACCGCATGATATCACAAGAATATGCAGAAACTTATTTGTATACAATTAAAACGTTTCGAGATTAGGAAAGTAAACACAAAAAAAATACTTTAACATAAACATCACATACAATAGATAACGCAGTCGTTTTTCTTATCTGTCAATGCACCCGATTATAAATTTACTTATAAGAACATTATTATTTATTAACAAAAATATTATATTGATTAAATGTTTGTTCGTCACGAAAAAAATAAGAATAAAACGATATAGATGAATTATTTTAACTTTACAATATCAACGTTATTTAAAACGTTTCGTAAAGGGATCGGAACAGGTAACAAAAGATCGGTCGCTACACACCTGTCGTTAAATTTTTAACTTCGCTTTATAGCAACAGACTTCAGATAGTATTAATAAATGTTTAAAGGACTTTATCTAAAATATTTTAAGTATTTCAAGGTCACCATAAAAAATATGCTAAAAATGAATCGAATTCACAATATTTTAAAATAGGTACTAGTAATTATATGTGTATAATAGATTTGTGTAGGAACTCCTCATGTAATACTTAAAACAATATCGAGTATTCCCTGTAACGACTAAAACAATAAAGTAAACATTTTTTTACTATAGTATACCGTATACTTAATTACTTATTATCAAATGAAGATGAAAGTAAAACGTTTATCTTTAATGGAGTGTATATTTCGAAGACCAGATCCAGTTTATTTATAGTAACCATACGTAATGGTTTGGACAAAAAATATTGACCCCGAAACGTGGAAGGAACGGCTCCATTTGCGTTTAAACTTTTTTTGTGCTTGTCGTAGGTAGCCAACTATCCAGAATGGTTCCTCAAACAACAATGACTTTGTTGATGTAGGTCTTTGTTAAAATACAAAATGACTTTCTTAGTACTGGTATGTTTAACCCGATGTTTAGAAAAAAATGGCCACATCCAAAAAAAATTTTATAACGAAGCTATTGCATTTATTATGCCAGAAAAACTTATTTAAAAGTATTATATTTCAATACATAAAACGATGTTTCCATTTAGTGACGAGCTTTCCTTTTTCAATGAGTGTAAAGGAGACGGCAATAAAAACAACTACACAGTTCAGTGATAGGGCATTGCATACCAACATAAGACAAAAACTGGTTTCCGTTCCGAGTAGTGGAATCCGTCCCTCGCCCGTCCCACTGTCTCGTCTCGACGATGAGAACTATTTATATAGAACGAAGGAAAATGGCGCGAAAAATTTACTATATCGAAATAAGTAATAGCTAAATGGATGATTTTATTAATAAGATATCCTGATTTTTGTTAAAGGCTTGCTTAGACATGGATTTGTACATCACCGACTCACTCCAGGACATGCTGGACATGGACATAAAAAATGAAATAGCAACAGATTTAAGCAGCATAACAGATTTTTCCGTTAGTATTTGTTTACTGTTATACCCTATAAAATGATATACAACATCTGTTATGAAACTAACACAAATATTTGAATTACAGGATTCATTAGGATTAAATTTCTCAGAAATGCCGCCCTTACTCGATATGGACACAGATAATTCTGTAACGTGGCTCAATAATTCCTCGTCGAGTTTCGTACACAATCTAGATTTATACGGAAGCGAGGCCAATGCAGTGATGGTAAATCCAAATTCAGTAATGCCGTCCACATTTGCCGAAACTCCTGTAAAAAGCGTCGTTAAAGAAGAAGCTTCCAACTTGTTATTAACATCTGCTGCGAACAATGATCTAAACCAGAGCACGACACTGTCGAGTCCAAAAGAAGAAAAAAGTCATTTAACATTTTCACCAAACGCAATTAAAGTAACGAAACCGCAAGAAGATGACACGACGTCGAGAAAACAATCCGAGGAAGCTACGCAGATGGTTATATACGTGCGAAAACAAGACAAGAATGTTGTTAAAGATTTGTTAAAAGATCTAGACACTAGTAAGGTGAAGTTAAACACGGGCTCAACGGTAACGCCTCTGACACGAATAAAGACGAATCAGGGTGAAATTATTAAAGTGAATAACAAGAACTGTTCAATATTAAACACTAGCCATAAGATAACGCAACAAATAGGTGCTAAGACAATAATTTCGGGTAATATACACATACTGGACGCTCAGCAATCTAGGACAATTTTAGCGAATGGTAATAAAAATCAAGCGACAATATTAATTGATAATTCGTCGCTGAGTAATAGTAGGCAAATAATAAAGACATCAGTCGGTGGCACATATACAGTAGAAAACAGTCAAGCGAAATATGTAAATACTACTAGTAATAAAAATAATAATGCTGTGGGAGAGTTTCCCAAGCCTGCCTATTCGTATTCCTGTTTAATAGCGATGGCGCTGAAGAATTCTAGAACGGGAAGTCTACCTGTTTCTGAGATCTATAATTTTATGTGGTAAGTTTTTCTTTAAAATTCCTCATTTATACTCGTTATGTTTTGTAATTAATAAACAGAGAGTTTTTAAAGAAAAGTGTTTTTGTTCTTCATTGAAAAATCTTGATAACATAGTGATGATTTTTTTTTCCAGTCAACACTTTCCATACTTTAAAACTGCTCCTAATGGTTGGAAGAATTCTGTGAGGCATAACTTAAGTTTGAATAAATGCTTCGAAAAAATTGAAAAACCATCAAGTAATGGTAGTCAACGAAAAGGTAATATAAGGAAATTGTTATAAATAAATAAATATCAAGAATACTAATTGAAGAGTAGAAAGGATTAATTTAATTAAAAATTATCTGTTTCTTTTAGGGTGTTTATGGGCTATGAACCCTTCGAAAGTGGGCAAAATGGATGAAGAAGTTCAAAAGTGGTCGAGGAAGGATCCTCAAGCCATCAAGAAAGCTATGATTTACCCTGGTAAGTGACAAAATCTTAATATTAGTTATTTTAAAACTCACAAGGATTCCAAGGGAAAAAACAGTAGTTTTGTTTGTTCCAATTTTTCAAAACAATGCGATGTCTTATAAAGTAACTCACGTGTTCTTACTTTCCTTTATTCGAATTCTTTAGAAGAATTTTTACAAAAACGTTAACTGACAACACTTGGTAAAAAGGCATTGTTGGGACAATTACAAGCACCATATTCTGCCTTATTCAGTTTTATGGTTTCTTGTTTAGTAATGTACTCGTGGAGGAAACAATTTATGACTTTTCGTGTATAAATTAAGTTGTTTCACGCATTAACTAACATTATCTTTTAGCAGCATATTTTTATCAACTTATCTACTTTTAAAAAATATGTGGCATATAAAATTCTCATTTCATAATGCAATGTATCAACTTTATTCTCATTCACAATTCCTATTAAACACGAGAGAATCGGTTAAATCCTTGGGATTTATCTTGTAACAAAACCAAAAAAAAAAATATCTGAATTAAATCCTTCTTCATTTCGCTTTTAGGAACATCGGTACTTAGGACGAGTTCAAATGAAAATAAATAATAAATTATATTATTGTCAATGAAAGTTAACAAACACCCAAAGAACGACACGTGCACTATTTTCTTATCTTCAATTCAAATATGTATACAACAAACACATTTCATATCGTTATCTTATGTTATTGAAACCTTTTAATTGCGAACAATAACAATGAAATTTCAGACAGTCTAGAAGCACTAGAACGCGGCGAGATGAAATATTCCGGTTTCGGCAGCGATACAGAGGCGGAGGATGACGCTGATGTTGATGGTGACCCTGATCTCGATCCAGACCTGGAGATAGACCCTGAGGTCAAGGAGGAGGTGGAACATGAAGACACCTTGGTGGAACAGGTAGTTCCTTCATACTTGTACGATTTGTCTATAAAAAGCAATAATAAAATTTATTGGAGCTCTTCGTGTATACTCAAATGTTATTTTTATTTCAGCTAGAACTGTAGAAGTGTGTTATGTCCCAAAAAAATTAAGCTTTAATAAATCACCTATGTGAACCTTGTTTTCTTTATACTGTATATTGTTAATTTGCGCTGTTAAGTCATCAACATTACGGATATTGTTTAAAATACTATAAATTGCTGATTAACCAACAGTAAACAAAAAAGGTCACAATGGACATCTGCAAATAAAGTTAAAAAATGTGCATTATTTGTTTATCCTCTGTGAGTGACCTCACGAGAATGTAAATGTGATCGAGCCAATGTCAAGAATAAATGTAAATAAATTTTGAATTGTCCCGCACGATATTGACATTTATTTTTTAATTATTATTATAAATAATACTGTACTAAAGGTACGCCTACATTTTATAAGCTAATATCAGTTTGTTATTAATAACAACACATATAGGATAAAAATATGATGCGTCATAGCTATACGTATCGCGTTACAGTTTTTGTTTCTTACGATGTAATTAAATCTCGAATAAGTATCAGTAAGCTGATACTATGTTTCTTTTTTATTAAAAGGAAAATATTTAATTAATTCATGATTTATATTCTTACGTTTATATACGTCAAAACAACTATTACTATTCATGCATTTTTATCATCAATACTACCTACTAATAATACCTTTTCAAACATTTCTTAGTTCGAATTAGTATATTATTTATATTGATGATAAAAAAATACTTACTAATTTTTATAACTAACCACATAAATATAAAATTTGCACTCATTAGTTACACCTGATTTAGATGCAAACTAAAAAATAAGTTAATATGCAATTACAAATATCTTAGACGTAGTCATAAGCGTATTATATACGTGGAGAGATATCATCGCTCAAAGTTTTTCAGTACTAAATACCGTTTCTTAACTCTGAGAAAAATTACCTACTGCTTTCTATTCACTCTTAAATAATCACCTTCGTTTTTTATTTATTTACTTTATTATTTGTTTTCAGGAAGTATCAGACCAAGAGTTGGAAGTTGAGGAAGTAGTGGAAGGCACGGGCATGGTGGGGACATACCGATTGCTGGCCGGCGGACCCGCGCTCTCTTATGTTACTGATGATTGTGTTGATGAACCCAGTGATGTTGAGGTAAGAAAAAATAATATTTTCGATTCAATTTTTTTCAGATTTTGGTACATAATCTTCTAATATCTTAACAAACAGAGAATAAATAGTATTTGGTTAGATTCCTTATTCAATTCTTATCCTCCTGAAGCAGAAGGGGTTAAATATGCCTATAAGATGGTTTCGTCATGGTTTCATGTACTTAGCGTACATGAAAGTCAATTATTGGGGATTGGATCCCTGTCTAATATTTACACCTACCAAAATGTTGGGAAATTTTTTACTCCGGAAGCAGTCGAATATGTACATAATTTCAATCCGATAACTTTAGTTACCATATTCCACAAAATAAATGATTCGATTTCAACCATTATACAATCATGTTGTGTTGTTAAGGAAGAAATCATTTATCAGTCACGGTGTAGTTAAAACCATAAAAACAATTATGTTTTCTCCTCTCCATTTTTATGATCTTATTATTTCATTCATAAGGTTTAATGTTATTTTATTCTCTTTCCATAGGTGCTCGACCAATCTTACGATGATATCGACATCGATGAAATGAAACCCGTCAAACTTGATCTGTCTTTTACGGAAAACTATACGAGTGAGTATTCGAGTACTGTGCAAGCTTTCGTCCTTGTCTACCTTCTTGTAGACTTCCTAATTGTGTGTAACAGAATTAATTTTTACAAATATTGAAGCACTATGTTTCTGCTTTTTTATTTTCCTTATATTCATTATCTGTAGCTGTTATATAAATGAGGATATTCATATCGACACAGTAAAAATTTTACATACTATCGAATAAGCAATTTCATTGTTATTGTTATACTAAAGAATCTCTGACATTTCCTTGTTGAACAAAGTAAATTTTCATTACAATAAAGATAACATTGATAATACTGTGACTGAATTTGTCTCGTTGAAAATGGCTTGACATCAAAATACGATGACAAACACTGATAAAATGTTGAGTATACTATGGAATTTCTATTTTCCGATACATGCTAATAGCTCTTACAACAAAAGGCTCATTTGGTTAACGCCGTGACAATAGGTTTAGAGACCAAGTAAACAACAGCTCTGATATCTGATCATATCTGATCTATACCTACTAATATTGATTCCATCATACGAATGTCACATTTAAATTGTAACAAAATTTTCATAGCATAGTGGCTAACATGCTAATATAACATATTTCATGAAAGTTTTCAAGTATTGTAATTACTGAAATTTAACCATAATTGATATTCACACGTCATTTGTCCTCAATATTAATAAAGAAAGGAGAAAAGATGAATCTTGATTGTAATGTTAATATTTGGTTCCAGTCCAACCAGCCAAACGAGCGAAGACAAGCTTCATCTACCAGCCACTGACGCCGCAGTCGCACACGAGCCGGCGGAAAACGCCGCTCGTCAACCGAGTCGCATTAGTTTAATTAGCATTTAATCAAATTGTGATCAAACGGAGTCCCCTCCTTATAGCATTAAGTAATTGTGGATGTGTATGGTTTGATAACTGTTGTGATAGTGACACGGAACACTTGTTACATAATGTACACTAAAATGTCTCGTGATGTCCTAATTTTGAGTATTGTGTCGACAATTTTCGGTAGTTGGTAAGTAGGATTACATATTGTGAGTACAAAACTTGAATAAAACATTTTGCTACTCTGTTCGTACTTTTTTTTACACTATGTAGTGTTAGGGATAGTTTAATTCATTAAGTAATGTTTCGTGAATATCGTATTGTAGGAAGAACTATAGCGGGTATTTTACTAAAGATCCCACCGCTTGTAAATATTAAATGTAATTGCTTTGTTGACGCTGGCAGTTTATGTCGACTAGGCATTTCTGAATCCAATATAATATTATGTCCATATTGTCACTTTAAATGTATTCTCTAAACTATTTTATAGAATACATTTGATACTCATAGTTTATTTCACCATTAGGCCTAGGATTATATATAATTGTGTCTCAAATTTGGCTTTATAATTTAAAAAATCGAATAATCATTTGAAATAAAATCTTTAAGGAATTTTAATTGCTATTTTTCCAACTGCGTAGTATTAGATATCAAATCGATAATTTACTGAATTCCTTAAAAAGTTTATTTCAAACCTTTAATGCTTCTTTGTGAATAGGCTACTCAAATATGATATAAATTGGGTTTAGTTATGACTAGTGCTAAGCCTTAGCTTTTATTTGTTGTTCTTATATTACTCCGAACAGGTGAGCTCATTTACAGCTTGGAATTGTATAAGAACTTAGCATTTACTAATTTAAGAATATGTATTAGAATTTAAAATTAAAGAAGAATTTTTGTATGAACTTAAAACAAAATAATAACAGTAGATATATGTAAGGTGGCAAATTTGTTACTGTAATAAAATGAAGACACGTTAGAAAATCGGAAGCTGTAAAATTATGGGGTTGTATAAATTATAAATACACTACTTTCATTGGAATAGGCATTATTCAATTGTCTAGTCTGAATTCACTATGAAAATGGTATATTATAATTTATGTAGCCTTAAAGTGAAAATCATACATTTATAATAATGCACTGGTTTAGATCAAATCTTATACTGATATAAGATTTAGATATATATCGATAATTCTATCACTGCAGCATTATATTATAAAGTAACTCCAATCTACTTATTGTTAGTAAAATATCACTTCATATAATTTGATATGTTCATTTTTTTTATTATGAGCATCATGTTTTCTTTTATTTTTTACCGTGGAATTACGTTTTTTTGTTCAACTTGAAGGTGCCTTTGGGCTAGTCCTATTTTATTTTCTTGAAAGATACAATGTCGTTAGTTTTTAATGTTGAGATTGTCATAATAATGAGAATATTTTGAATTATTCTATATTGAATATACATATTTGAGTTGAATTCGTTAAAATACAAAAACATCTTATTCATGAACTAAATTTTAAAAGAACGAGGGAAGAAGATTTCTACCAATTGGTTATGTATCACCTTACTCCCCATGTAGCTGTATAACAAAGAAATTAAAAAGAAATTGTCAACATAATATATTTATGTACTTATAATAATTACAAAAAATGGGTTGTATTATTTAAAAGTTGTTGCTATTTTCCAATCATTGGTAAATGTTTACAAAGATCAAATATGTGAAATATGAAATTAGGTGTTAAGTATACTATGTATGTCTATATTTATAAGTCGTAGAATATCTCACTGCCAGTATTTCAACATTAATCTAAAGTGTTAGAACTAAAAATAGCTTTAGTTATGTAGCTCCGAGTAGTTTATTAAGTTGAATGATTTTTAATAATTCTTTTGTAATAAAATGAATTTAATTAAATAGGAATGACGTTTTATTTCTAACTAGCGGTTCGCCCCGGCTTTGCCTGTGGTACATATGTAGCCTTCCTCATTAAATGTGCTATCTAACACTGCAATAATTTTTGAAATAAATCCAGTAGTGCCTGAGATGGGTGTGTTCAAACCAAAAAACAAACTCTTCAACTTTATAATATTAGTATAGATTTTAATTTCTAAAATCTAATAATATCTATTCTAGATCTATTTTTTGTGACTGCTCTCAATACTAATTGTAATTTTGAAGTGGTTTAAAAATAGAAACAAAAATAAATATTCAATTTGTTTTAGAATAGCTGAATGAATTTTCATGATTTTTTATTTTGGGTTTGTCTCTAGGACTCTGTAACTAGGAACTAAAAAAAACAAGTAAAAGGGAATACAAAATGTACACAATTTGACTTAATCTACACCTCTTAAATTGTATTGAATAGTTAAAAAGTTTTGACTCATACAGAGTGAGAGAAACGATCACATTGCAAAACCTCCAATTTCAAATACTATGTTTTTTTTATGTCAGAGCGGGTAACTGAGCTGGTGGTTCGACTGATGGTAAGCAATGGTACGCGACCGCCCTTGAATATTCGCCTGCGCGAATGTGCTGCGTGCTATTAAGGAGTAAGGGATAAGGTAAATGTTGACGACTGGAAAGTATGTAAGAACTGAGGAGGGTGAGAAAAGGAAACGAGATTTGTACCTACTAGTGATATGTGATCGAAATGAAAAAAAAATTATGTTATTAAGAATTTTACATTTTCTTATATCATTTACATGACGGAACTACTTTGCATCGACATACTTTTTCTGCCTTCACCATCACCATTAGAGTGGGTCTACACCCTATACCTATCTACCTAGTCTATTTATACTAAAGCAGTATTTTAGCAGTATCTTTTTCATAATGTGACCGCCATATTAAATTAAAACATTTCGCAAAACCCCTTCTGAGAAGTTACGATTCACTCGATTAAGGCATTCACTTGTACCAGAACATCGAGCGTCCAGTTAGTAATGGTATTGGGAGCAAAATAGACTATAAAACAAAATATAATTATGTTATCTTTTCGATACTGTTGTGTTAAATGAATAAACAAACACCCATTCTCAACATAATGTACTGCAAGGTATTTTCTATGCCTTATTTCATATCGGTCACATCTGATGAATTAAAGTATACTAGCAACTTTATGCTAGTCGCTGAAAGAGCAACATCTAGGGACTTCTTTTGTGACACATCTTTAAACTTTCTAAATGATGTTGCCACAGACATTGTTAGTTACCATTGACTGACAGCTTATGTCCAAATATGAAAAAGAATTGATCGAAGTGAATGCATGTATAATAATGCGTTTACTGATAACTCAATCATAAACAAATAAACTGTTAAAAATTTTGATTATTATTTGACCATTTTGTAGGAGTGATATCAATATATTGCTACAACACATTTCATATTTTTTTGAGGTAATCAAAACATAGTGAATTTTTAAAAACACAATGCCAACACGTGAGATTCTTACAATTCAGCTAGGCCACTACTCCAATTATGTAGGTGCACATTTTTGGAATATACAAGAGTTAAGCTTTGATTATACTGGAACAGTAAAAACCGAAGTCAACCATGATATTTTATATCGAGAGGGCCAAACATCTACAGGAGAAGTTACTTACACACCAAGATTATTATTGGCAGATTTAAAAGGTTCTCTTAAAACTTTGCCAGCAACTGGTGGGCTGGAAAGTGCAACAAATGATGACTGTGATCTTACATGGTCATCTGTAGAAAAAATAGAAGAACCCCCGGCTTCAAAAAATGAATTTTTATCTGATATTGAAGCTGAAAACCCTCCAGTCACCCAAGATAAACAATATATTTTAGAAGACAATGTAAATACTTGGACTGACTACTTGTATCCCAGATTCCATTCACGGACAATCAATATTATAAAAAATTATCAACATGGAGATGAGCATGTAAGTGAATTATAAATTTAAATTCTAGTCGTAATATAAAATGTGTGAACATTCTAATACATATTTTTCCATTTCCAGGAAGGTTTTGATATAGGAAACACTGGCCGCTCAATATGGAAATCAGATTATGGGGATGTCTTTTCAGATAATATACGGAAATATGTAGAAGAATGTGACAGTATGCAAGGTTTTCAAGTGAATTTTGATTGTTACAATGGTTTTTCTGGATTAGCAATTGGTTGTATTGAACATTTGGCAGATGAATATTCCAAATCAATACTGGCATACCCCATAATTCCTTCATATTTTAATGATAATAATCCTGTTAACCAAGAGGAAAGAGATATGTCAAACTTGAAAGATTCAATGAGGCTTGTTAATATTGCAATGTCAATTGAAGAACTATCACAAAATGTAACCCTTTTTGTGCCTTTATGTACTAGTGATAAGGGCTGGAGGAAACCTGGAAACCCTAGATCATTTGAACATATTTCTTATAATCCTGCATTATATTATCATTCCTCTGCTTTGCTGGCATCTGCATTAGATACCTTGAGCCAAAAGTATAGACATAAAAGTAATATTTATACCCTGTCTGATATGTGTGCTGATCTGACAGGCTATGGGAGGAAAATGGCCGCTGCCTCACTAAGATTACCATTTGCATTCCATGAGTCAGAATATCTCATTGACTACTTGAATACTACTACACAGCCTATATACACTCCAATAACACCAAGTTGTAAGATTGCAACTGACAAAATATTCCAGCTTATAACAGTGAGAGGTATTCCAGAAAATTATTTAAAAGCACCAATGAAAGAGGCTAAGGATCAAATGAACATCCCAGCCTACAGGTGTAGAGATGTTAAAGAAATGTTTGAGCTGTATTTCCAAGCTAATAACTTCTTGTCTGCAACAAATGTAACAATATGTGACAAACCTTTAGAGGTGAAGAATCCATATCCAAATATATTTTCAGATAAACTTAATAAATATGGTTTTATTCAAGATGATGCTAGGACATCCAATATACAGAGTTGTCCCATTATAGCTGGATACCATAATGGAAACTTCATGGCGGATATGATAGAAAAACTACATAGAGAAGTTAGCAGAATAAAATTTGCTAAATTACATAAATTTAAAGAAGAAGGATTGGAAGCTGCCGACTACCAGGAGTGCCTTGATAGACTTGCTGAATTTAAGGATAATTACGAAGATGATTTTGAACTATAACTTGTAATTTTATTTATCTGTCTCAAATAAGAAGCTTTAAGTACACAAATAAAACAATATTTATGAAATTCATATAACTTTTATTCAAGATGATTTAGATAAAATAAACCATATTCCGCAGACACACATTCTCAATTGTACACATTTACAGCCTTAAACTAAACGCCTTGTATCTGCAACAATCACGATGATCGCTCTAACGCTCTCTCCTTTATTCTCGTAATAAATGCTGCCCCCTTGTTCTTTCTGAAGTTTTCATATGGATCATTTAAATTAACTCCTATACCTGCAATTAGAAGTGAAGAATGTTAACATGTTTTTGATTTATAAAGCAAGTAAAGTACTTTTAGTAATTGAGACTATTTATTTGAAACAAAATTTAGTCCTTTGGAATATCCCATGAGGCTTTTCTTATATTCAGAGAGTATAGTGCTGAATGATTGTATCTATGCAAATTATTGTTATAAAAATCACTTAAATGTTCATCAATGTATTAGAATCACTCCATTTTGGAGTCCTTTAGAGAAACAAAGTCCAAAACATTCACATTGGACATTCTTCAAATTGAAGATCTCAACATCAGGCTGCAAAGGCGCGAAACCTGTAGGCTCAGTATCGGAGGTCAAGATCCGCTTTGGTTGCGGTTGCGTCCTTGAACAACAACACCAAATAGCAACCCCCCATTGTTTGGAATAAATATCACGAAGATGCGAAATTAAAAGTTCAAGATCACATGAAAACACTATCCCATGAGTGAGACTGGGTGTGACATACCCTTGTACTGGTCGTGCCTATCACGCACGGCGCCGCCGCTGATTGGCTCGGCGATGCCTTGCCCTGCCGCGCCCAGTCCGCCCGCGCTCCAGCCCATTTTCTGCAGCAGCTGGTGGCCCTTGTTACTGGAGTCGATGCCACCTGACGTGCTAGGGTACGATGAACCCCTAGACATATGAAACGATTGTTAAAATAGAGCAGATTGTGTGCCTGACGTTACTTATTAAATATATGTAATTCAGAACTTTATATTAATTACAAAAATCTCAACTACCTACTTTAAATTACACTTACTTTAAATTTTGTCAATGGTAAGGAATTGTTATAGTAATTTTTTATAGTCATTAAGTGTTATTTAATATGAAAAAGTAACAGAATATATAATATATTTCAAATAAATTTTACACATGGTATTGCTAAATTGATTTACTTTTCTGATAAAGAGTTATGAATTAATACAATATACACTTCCATTCCAACACAGGGGATCATAATGTGAGGATTTTTGTGTCTTTATAAAGTCGATAATGTACAAAATAATCATATTATAACACTATAATGTGTTATTGAATTTTTTACATTATAGATATGTATTTTTTAAACTTACATAAAGCTAGGAGGTGTAGGTGAGCGGGATTTCTCAACGCGTCGCATCTTGTCCCGCGGCGAGTCGCGGTGACGCTCGCGATCACGTGAGCGGCTGCGCGACCGCGATCGTGACCGTGACCGTGACTTGCGGCGACCTGAATATAGGATAGACATAGTTCAACTGTACGGGAGTATTATATTTTATGGAATGTGGAATATGCTGTCTCAAAATTAAATACTCTCTCATCATCTTTTCATACAGTTATTCAAACAAAGAGCATTTTATTCCTGTTGCAATAGTATGTACAGTTATGTAAACTAGATGTCTCATGTAACTTAGTCTGCTCTCAAAAGAAATTGTTTTTTTCTCATATTTCAACGATTTTCTTTGCTGTTCTGCTATATTGGTCAAAGCATGATGATTTTCCAACTCAAATCTGGTTCTGATGTTAACACATACAACCCAACAAAGCTATATAATATATAATATAGGTCAATATATGGTAATCTTACAGCATTTTGAGTTATACAAAAAAAATTTAAAGCTTTTGTTTATAATACGTTGGTAAAGGTAAAATATTCTCACTATCTCTGTCTCTTCTCCAAGTTGTTGGCCTTCGCCTGGGCGAGGGAGACCGTGACTTCGATTTCCGTGGCGATAAGGGAATTACTGGCTTCGGCTCTGGTGATTTACTTAACGACCTGGTATATAATATAATGATTAATAAGCAAGTTTTGCCTTTATTTGAAATATGACTAAAATGTACGCTTTCGCTTTAAAGTATTTATCTATTATAATATTTATTCATCTAATAAGAACATGATACAATGTATTTTATTGGATTAATAAAAAACCCAAGATGCATAGTCTCAAACGAAAGGAACATTCAAAAATGTCACGAAAACTAACCAATTAATCAAACCACATGGTTATAATTATTCTACTTACAGCATATTATAGTTTTTTGTTATTTAAACTCAACATTGAATGTGGCGTTTAGGGTTTTTTATGTATTTGGTGGTAATCTTTTCATCAGTTTTGTTCAGTTCTTAATAGATATT
This sequence comes from Zerene cesonia, assembly GCF_012273895.1. Taxonomy (NCBI): domain Eukaryota; kingdom Metazoa; phylum Arthropoda; class Insecta; order Lepidoptera; family Pieridae; genus Zerene; species Zerene cesonia. The sequence goes on from NC_052114.1 coordinate 7,458,877, forward strand.
AAGTTTAGTTATTTAACTGTTTCGGAAATTGTTGATGGCAAATAAGAACAAAAAATTACCTATATCTTCTTCCAGGTGGTGTTGGCTGTTTCTGTAAGTCTTTTGGTATAGGACTGGGTGACTTTGACTTCATCCTCCGCCCTTGCGCAATTGCTTCCTCCTTATTCTTTCTTGCTGCATTCTTTGCTTTGTAATATTCATATAATCCTAATTTCTCCCATCCTTCACTGTAACAGTATTATCATCTTTAGTGAAGAGTTTCTAAATTTAATAGTTATTTAATAAGATTTAATAGGTATTTGGGTCAAAATCGAGTCGAGTCAGTACATTCAAACATACATGTGTAGGGTGTTAAAAATATTTTAAGCATATTACAAAAACATAATATTTTTAATTTTAAACGTAAGAAAAGGAGAAATAAAGATAATTATCAAATTACATACTAAAAATTACATAAAAAAAAACTAACTTATCCCTCGGCCGTTCATGGTTAGGCGACGCGTAGAACGCGTCTACAGCTGCTAAGAGTCTCTCATTGGGTGGCGCCGGTGGGGGCAGTCTGATCCGAGCCGGGTCCAACGGCTTGTATTTATCGTCCTCTAGCTAAAATACGAACAAACAAATTTAAGTATCAAATCTAAGTGATGTTACTTTTATACATAATATAAATCATATGTTTAATTTGAAAAAGACTGATTCTATTCAAATATTAATTAGCTGTACTAATTTTAATACAGGAATGATTTGGAAAAAAAAAGCAGATGTCACAGATTCATATTTTGATATATAAATGTAAAGTTAACATCTAATAATTCAATTTCTGTTCATATTTGTATTACATATATACCACTTTACAATCGTGACTTATTAGTTCTACTAATTTCCCACCCACATAGTCAAGACAGTCAGTCCCAGGAGAAGGACAAAACTAGTTTATATCTGTTTTTGGAAGCTATCTTTATACCAAAATTGACACACTAGTTACTTAGGCATTTATATATTTGTTAAGAAGTAGGAAGAATTAGATATATTAAAATCTATTTCCAAATATAGAGAGTGCATTTCTACAAATTGATTAGATAAATAATAACCTGTTTTAGATTAAGAATAGATTGTCTAATTGGGTGCATTGTGATTTAATAAATACATAGTGTTAATCATGCATGAAGTAATTATTCTATTAAATTCTGTTACTCTCAAGTTGAAATTTGAAGATTTGTAAACATAAATTTTAGATATATTATTATAATAATGTAACACTCAAAACTAACTTACCATTATAAGTGGTACCATCAAACCAGCAGGTAATTCAAAATATGGGACTGAAGGCATAAGCTCCTCATTGTTAATTTCTGGGAATGGGGGAAATCCTGGTGGGGGCTTACTGAGATCTGGTAGTCCATTCTGGAAAGCTAATGGCGGTGGTTTTGGTTCGAAACCAGGTGGCGGTTGTGAGAAATTTATATTCGGCAAATTTGACAAGTCAGGTTCATCAGACAGTTCTGTTTTTGGTTGCTTCATTTGATCAAACATTTGACTATCAAAACTATTTTCATTCCCACTCATACTATTATTTGATGCATAATTATCTCCACTTTCACTTCCGTACTGTTGGTGGTTGGGATTAAAATTCTGATCATATCCACCCATTGAAGGATATCCTTGGTCATTGAAATTGTTTTGAAAGGGATTTGGCATATTTTGTTGATTGTCTTTGTTCGAATCATGGCTGTTTAATTCAAGTGCATGCTTTTGCATTTCCATCTGTTGAATTTGTTGCAATGTGTGAGCGACAAAGGCTTGATGTTGTGTTTGATAGCTGCAAAGAAGAGTCTATTAGCATTTACTCTTTTGACCGAGAATTTTACGAAATAATAATATAACATACTTTTCAAAGGTAGATTTTGTTTGCTGTGTTAAATGAGCGATTGCATTTGAGTGCTGCGAAATCAAATTATTCTGGTACTCTTGATACGAACTGGTAGGGCTCTTCATCTTCTCAATGACACCAGAGTCGAAGTAGTTTGACTTGGATTCCCAGAGCCGAAGCAGTTTGTTAAGCTTAGCCTCCTGCTCTTCAGTAACAGCTGAAATGTAAAAAGGATTACATGGTTGTCGCAAGAGCCAAGCTGACTCAAGCAAGTTTTACCTGACTGACAAACCACAGGATGATGCTCTAGGTGTTAAATAGATGAGAATGCACAAAAAGACAAGAGACCTAAATTTTGAGGACATTATTGTAAATATGTTACCTATACTGGCATTGCAAAACATTGGAACCACCACATTTTCCAAATTTTTCTTGAGATCTTCGGCGTTTTTGCGTGCACTGTAATTAGGAATAATAGTATCATAGACACCGAATTGACAACGATCGCAAGGGACACGATATTAAAAAAAAAAAACTTGGCAACATAAATGTTAAAATCAAATAAATTACATAGATATAGAAATTTACATACAAAAACCATTATAGTAAATATTGTTTAACAGAAAAAAAAAGTAGAAACATGTATAGTATATGAAGTTCAGAACAATACTTATAAATTTAGAACCAAAAAATTTTTGGCCTCCTTTTGTGCAAAGGAATACAACACTGTGACTATGTTAAAACAAAAAAATAAAAACATGTTAGAAAGCAAATGAACCTTAAGAAAACACCTCACTAATTCCCAAATACCCAAATTTTGATGACATATAATATTCAAACCATAAAAAGTTCTGATTAGAATTCTTGCGTTTTATATACTAACCAGTGATGTAAGACGTCATTGACTAGATATATGATGTGCAGTTTTTGCGTGAAAGCTGCCCCAGGCTGGGTAACCTTCCGTAGGAGATGTTGAGAAATCACTTTGCCTGCATCTGGTGACGTAGCATGCTGTAATATCCATCCTTTTCCTATAAAGAAAGCCTTTTTAATCACTATCCACATATCTAAGTATAAACAATATACAACTGATATCCTTGGGTTAAAAATTGCAATACCACGGAATAATATACCTGCTGATATGCTATCTTTAGTGCATGATTCAATGATAGGCTGTAAGATGCTGTCTAACTCCGATAGGCTGATGTTGTTATCTTCTGCCATGATCTGTATGGTCTCTACCTGAGCTTTGCTCACCAATTCATTGATTTTAGCTTGTTGCTGTTGGATGAGTACCTAAAATGGAATAGCAATATAAAGCAAATTTAATATATAAAACAGAGCAGAATTAACTTTTTTAAATAGAACATCAATTATATCAATCAGGCTTTCAATGCACTATGATAATATTATGTCTACATTTTATCTTAACTGCTCTATTTAAAAAAATGTTTGAAGCTCTTAAAGGAGGTGTGTGAGTGGCCTACATTTTATACTTCTGTTATAAATAAATTTACATGCATTTTAAATAAACTATTTTTATCATATATAGATATAATTCATGCTGGAAATCTGACCTGTCTTCCAAATACCTATTACTGAAATATTGAACTTGATATACAAAATAAAAAATAATGAAGCACATTAAAATCATTATAAGAATTATTTGTATTTTAAAGTTACAATATTTACTATTACAGCTTGGACAGGTTCTTCATTTCCATTGATAGATATAATATTGGATCTATGATTTTGTACATAATGGCTTTTTTTAAACTTATTTTACAAAAAATAATGATAGACAGCAAGAAAACTGAAAATTAAAGCAAATTATTTACAAATGAACTGTTTGAACATATTGTATTAAACTCACATTATGTTGAGCATTAAGATTATTCTCTGACTGAGTGATTTGGTCTTTTAACATGTTGATCTGAGCATTCACATTGTCAATCTCATGGGTGTGCTGAGGAGCGGGCGGGGCCGAATTCGCCGCAAGCCATTGCTGGAGCGCCGGAGCAGCCGCCATCGTCGCAGCCAGCCCGAGCTGGGTAGGCGTCGCACCAGCCTGTTGGGGCATTACATATTGCCTTGTCTGTGCCATATAAGCCCCGGACGGAGGAGGGGCCGCCTGGCCACCGGCCGATTGCTTTAGAACTATAAACAGCGGAGGGTCACTTGAAACGGTTATAACACATCAGCGATCGGGCGCGACCCCGACTATCTCTAATCTTTAACCACCATCGTCAATATGCTTACTTGCTTGCTCTGTCGTCACTTTGTATTGGTAGTAGTTGAAGTACTCGCCGCCGTACAGGAAACTGAATTTGGGATTGTTCTTTTGTTTTGTCTTGGTCATCTTCTCGAACTCGGGCCCATTTCGTGCGACAAATTGGGCGAGCTTGTCGATTATATTGCGAAGATCTTGGTCTGCAATTAGCAGAAAGATTGGCAAAGTAAATAAAATATAAATAAGCTACAACGTAAATATGAAATTCTAAATTTACCTTGTGGCGGCTGTGGAAGCTCCATTTTATCTTGATTTATAGTTATTTTTAGGTTAACACTAACTAACAATTGTCCATTATAATAGTCACTTTTTAAAATGTTTTTTGTAACGATACGCGGTAAACATGATACAACTCAAATCTCACTAGCAGAAATAATCATAAAACGTAATTTATGAAGGTGCACGATACAGTTAAACAGCGGCAGCCATTAATAATTGTTTCATGTTTGCTTTTATTTTTTGGTATAGGCAACATTACAGTGTTAGCAACCTGAAGTGGACCGACTATCGTACGCCGGGGCGTAAAATTATCGTACATGGATCGAAATTATCGTA
>NC_052114.1:7464591-7465719 GCF_012273895.1 Zerene cesonia
ATAGTATGTATACATAGGGTTATATAAAAGAAAACTATAGTTTTAGTTTCATAATGCAGACTGTATTGGTGTAGGTGTAAGTAAATAACTACGAATAACAATTCCTTTAGGAATGTTAAGATCATTAAAGTCAAGTCATAAACCTAGGATTTATCAATTAATAATAACAAAAATTAATATCACTCATGTTGAAATCATTCTCATGATGATGATGAACATGATATTATATTCAAAGTTTACTCCTTAAAATACACAATTATACATATGTACTTAGATCTAATTAGCGCTTTCACAGGCATCAACCCAATCATTGTATACATCTATAGGTTCGGACAAAACATTTGTTGTTGTTTGAAAATCTTCTAAACAGACCCGGCATTGGATGCGTGCCGTATTTCTTGCACGATCCCTGAAAATATACAGAATAAATTCGGAAAACAATTCAATATGCATCGTTAATTTATATGTTATTTCAAATATACTTGCATTTTCACTTCACAAGATTTTTCGTGGTTGCAAAACGGACAGTTAAATTGTTGATCAAGAGGCTCTATAGCTTTGCGTTTTGGTGGTGGCTTTCTTTTCGACTTTCGACGACCCATTGCTTAAAACGTAAAGTGGATATTAGGATACTACATAAAAATCTAGCACCCTCAATATAATTGTTAAACTTACTCGACGATCTTATAAATTATCGCCTAATGAATTTCAGCTCGAAAATCGCAGAAATAAACACACGTTTATAATCTACTACTTATTCCACTGAAAAAACTTGTCATTGTCATTTTCAAATTGACAAATCACAAATTGATATGTCAAGAACCTTCTACAGATGTTCCTACGTTTTTAATCAATAAGGCTAGGTTTATATGTACGTATTCTTTATAATAACATATATTTACATTTAATATTGCAGCCACCTACAATTAAAAAAAAAAACAACAATTTAAATAAAATAAATGTATTGAAAGCATATGTAATTTTTTCAATAATTTAGGTAAAGATTGATCTGATAAAGTATTGTAAATAGTAAACACTATAACACCTGAAAAAAAGTTTTAATGTAGCTATATGTATTTGATCTATCTTATGTACCCGCATTATATTTTTAATTTTAGTATAATGTTG
>NC_052114.1:7466719-7501540 GCF_012273895.1 Zerene cesonia
CACCTACACCAATACAGTCTGCATTATGAAACTAAAACTATAGTTTTCTTTTATATAACCCTATGTATACATACTATACCTTTACCATATATGGTCATGAATATGTCAAATTATTTGAAATATATACAAAGTCTCCTTATATTAGGTCTTTGTACTATATCTCTATTGTTTGAGATTCGAGAGATTCTAGAAAATTTGCCAATCTTACTACCCGAAGTAGAAAAAGGAATGAGTGGAATACTTGTAGAAATTTGATGTTTTAAAAGTTATATGCATATTAAAAAAAGCAGTGGTGGCTCAGTGGTGAGAACCTCGGGACTTCAAAATCGATAAGTCGAGGTTCGAGATCGGGGCGAGCGTGCAGGAAATAAATTGATTTTTCAATTTATCTGCACATGTGGATAACATCACCACTGCTTAAAACGGTGAAGGAAAACATCGTGAGGAAACCGGCATGTCCAAGAATTCAAACTTCGACGACATGTGACATCTGCCAACCCGCCAGCGTGGTGGATTATGGCCTGAACCCTCATAGGAGGCCTGTGTCCCAGCAGTGGGAACAATATATGCTGCTGATGATGATGCATATTTTACTACTTTATACAGGCATGTTCTTTGAAACTGAGTATTTGTATTAACATAGAATAGTGACTGTCTTAGATTTTGTTTAGATATAGTATATGGGTTACAATTTCTTTAACTGTTCATTAATAAGTAGATAAACCATGCCCACTACATGAACTTCAAACATTTCACATTAAAATATGATTAATTAATCACACAAGCAAATAATGCCTTTGAATAAAGTAAATATTTGAACATGCTGGTTCTCCTGATGAATGAATTTTTTGTACATATTTAGTTTTTGACAAAAAGAAGCATATTTTTTGGGGTTAAACAATATCAGATATGGATTTTAAGGCACATCTTTCTAAAGTGTCTTAAAAAGCTTGTGAATGGCAATAATATCGTTTTGAGTATATTTAATTAAGTAGGTTAGTAGTTTTTAAGTCTGCTATATTTTATTTGTTATGGACTAGCGGTCCACATGATATGATGATGATGATGGTCTCAATGGTACGTACATATTCTATATTCATTCAGAGATCATGTTAATCTCTTGTAGTATGATGAAAAAATATTTTAAATTAGTCTAGTAGTTCTTAATGAATTCAAGCGAAGTTCTATTGATTAATTCAGTATCAAAACATTCGCGAGAATAAAAAACATTCAATTGTTTATTTTGTGTTTTTTATTAAACAGAAAATGTATTTCAGCAAAGATAATACAAATATCATTTTTAAAGTTCATAAATAAGGTAGGCTTGCATGTATAACTTCAATTCCTTTACAACATTAAATAATAATTTGGCTATAATATGATATTATCTTTGCCAATAATATTTTGAGAAAATTATTTTCTACACATCCACAGATAAAAATATTTGCTTTAATATTGAACACTACTGAACAATTGTGCTCTAAAGCTAATAAGAATATTTTCTTTTATTATATAACAATGATTATTCTGCTGATACAATATTTCACTTACAGGTGATATATTGGAATGTATGTTCGTCTCGGAACACTATCATTTAAATCTAGATAGGAAGTCAAAAACATTAAGCATATTTTAATAATTGAACTTTACGGTAATAACACCCTACATTCACAATACTAAAATCAACAATCAAGTAACTGTAATAAGTAACTTTATTTTAACCTTGCTAAATTGTACTTTGAGAATCCCATGGAACAAGCGATCACTATTTAGCTAAGATCATATCATATGACATGTTAAGGTCCCTAGCCTACTTGAGTGATAAGATTCGTAATAGTAATACTTTGACATCTTCACTTAAGCTACGAACAATACATAACATCAACTATGCAACACAATAAGACAGCATCAAGCTGTATCACATTTATAATAAATACAAATAAATAAATTTATTAATGAAATAATATAATACACTATATAGACAATTGTTGAGCTATTGCCTACTAACAACCCCAGGATTTCCGCAACCATGTCACATTTTATTTTTCAAAAAATAAACATGTCTATAAGAAGGAAAAATATTTACAAAGTATAATTTCAATCTATAAAAATAAATGTTAAAGTAACTGTATAGTATATGACATGGTTCTCAGATTTGCATACCACCGAGCCCTCTGTGCATAAGCTGTGTAAAGATTTACAAGACATTAGATTAGATATAGGACATAGCTCATAGAGGATATATTTAACGTTTGTATAATAAATAAAAATAAATGGAAACTCAGGGTTACAACAAAACAACAATTTCAGAATTAAAAATTAAGAACCATGGTACTTATACACAGAAGTCAAAATTTCCCCATATCTATATAGGAGTCATATTGCAATTCATAACTATCATATAAGGTTTGTTCTTCATTAGTGGGAACATTCGACGAAGGGGTTATAAATCTCGTACTAGTCGTATCTTCACAAATGGCCGTGTCATCTGAACTCTCACTGTGGCTATCGATATATTCGAACAATTTCCTCTGGATATCATCACAATTATCGGTTTCATCCACTTCATTACTAGCGCTCGTTACTTCGACGTTCACAGTATCAAACGAATGGGAAAGCAAAGCGTCCTCGCATGACGGTACAGCGATCTCGGCGCGAGACGAACACGCGTCTTCTGTGAATCTTCCAGAATCGCCCAATTCCGAAATATTCAGAGACAGAGTGTCATCAGCTACTGTGAGTGAATCCATTGGCACATTATTCGCAACTTTGGCTTCAATTTTACCAACATTCAATATATTGTCCTTGGTAACTGTTATAGAATCATCATCAGACAGATCGACGTCTGCGTTAAGGGTGACAGAATCTTCGTTTTCATCTTTAACAACGTGCAAATGTTCCAAGTCATCCACGCATTTAGTGGAATCGTCACTGTCGGACACGAGAAGCTCGATGCTTCTGTCCAACAAGCCGGTGTCGGTGCAAGTCGAGAGATCATCTTCGAACACGATTTCGACGCTCCGTATCCTCATGAGGGGCATTTTGGCCGGTGACACTTCGTTGCCTTTCGCTGTTCTGACTTTTATATTGAGACTAGAGTCAGCTAACGATTCTGTGCACTCGCTAGTATCGTCATAGTCGATTTCGAAGCTTCTGAGATCTGAGGCGCAAGGCGAACATTCGGTAGATCTAGCTTTTAATGAATAAATAAGTGCATTGGGATGTTGCGGTGAGGGCGTGCGCGTGGTATGCGAATGTAGTCCCTAAGGTTGCAGCGAATCTTAGTGTATGGTTGTGCCGAGATCGAGCCCACCCTCTTCTTGCATCTTTGTGAGGAATTTTATCACACGCGACTCTTCGTCCGTCTGTTTCACCATGTCCACCAGAGCCAACAGTTTCTTGATGCCAATGAAAATTCTGAAAAAAGGAACATGTAAAGACAGTTTTCTTATGAATTTTTTTTTTCTTTCTTCGTTATGAAAAATGGTGTCATTAACAAAAATTTAAACAGCACACATTATTTCGGTTGGAACAATTAACAATTGGCTGAATAATATAGTCAGATGCCAAAATCACCAATTAAAATAACATTTGTGGGAACATAAATGTAAAGATCTTTGTTCTAGAAATTTTCACAAAAGGCCACCACATACTTTCTTTTATTTGGGACCAAACCACTCTTTGGCACAACACTCCCACTTGATAAGACTTGACGACTTACCAAAGTGAAAGAAAAAGAAATAAAAAAGAAAATTCGAAATTCTAAATTCAAAAACTGTACGCACTTGGCGCCGCGCAGCTCGTGCTGTATCTTGGCGAGGTCGCGGCGCGAGAACGCGTCGCTCTGCTCGAGCACGGCGAGCACGTGCTCCGGCTGCGAGAGGCTCGGCACGTGCAGCACGCCCGTGAACGCGGACAGCACCTCCATGTCTTCCAGCACTTGCCTGTAAGGGTTCAACACATATTTCAAGTCGGTATATACTTTAATACAATACAAAAGAAATGTATTGGTAATTTTGTTGAATATGTAATAACCACTAGAAATAAAATCAAGTACAAGTCTAAAAAGTATGCTGTTTTTTTTAATTAAACATATTCCAAACGTATTATAATCTTGTCGATCAACTTACTTTTTTTTGTTTCCAATAATATATAATTTATCGATTAACTACACTTCTAACTAAATACTACAGAACTAAACCTATCCCACCTCACTACTTCAATCAATACACACCGTCTACTGCTAGTGCACAGGATGAGCAGTTTCCTGCCCTTGGGCGGTTCCTTCTTCAGCAGCACCAGGAGTGCCTGCAGTGTCAGGTTGGAGTACCGCGGGCCGATGGGCCCATAGTCCAACAGACGCTCGATGTTGTCCACGAGTATACAGGACAAGCTCGAGCGGTACGCGTCGTCGAAGTACTGATGAAAATTGAGGGTAGATTTAAAGATACTGTGATGGTTTTTTGTTGAGCAGTATCTTCACCATCACCTCAAACTCAAACATTTATTTATTCAATTTGACTTCTTATAGAAGCACTTTTGAATCTTCATGACATAGATTTCATTTGTACCACCTGTTCAGAACACAGTTTCTACAGAGAAGAGCCGACAAGAATCTCTGTAATTGCTGTTTGCTAATTTTTTATTTTTATTGCGCCCAATGTTATAATCAAGTAGTATGAATATTATGATAAAAAAACAGGCTGATACAGAATTCTCAAAAAAGGTTACCTCTAAAACGTTTTTAATTTAAATTGTGATAAGTATAAAACAACATTAATTCTTTGATGCTTCATTGGATTACATCCATTCTATACTATGTATCCTATTTTAGACCCTTAAAATGACTGACAACATAAATAGTTATCCTTAATAAAATCATAAAAAAGTCATATTATACTTAAAAAAATTCAAGTACCTTCCTTATTTGCAGGCACTTAGCGGATTCGGTGAAGCCAACCATGTCTTCAGGCGAGCACACCTTCACAAACGGGAAGTCAGACATCTTGGCGAGTTGCGCCGCCAGGGCCGTCTTACCGCTGTTGGGTGGCCCTTCTAGTAGCACTGATACTAGCCCTGGATGATGATAAGGATTGATAGAACTTCGATTACTGTCACCAGATCATTATTTAATCGGTGTTTGTATAATATTGAAACGGTGTTTGTATAATATTCGAATAAGTGACGGTATGACTCATTGAAGGTGATAGTGTGTCGCTCAGATCCTTCCCAGTGTGATACAATGACATTACACAAATATTAATTTGATTGTATAGCTGTGAATTTGATATTTGATAAATGGTCGTTCTCTATATTTTATATTAGTAAGTAAAATAAAATGTTTTGTATTATACAGTATAAATATGTATAAATAGAGTGTTAGAGTTGCAAAATTGTTTTAAACGCAATATTCGCGAATATTGGATTTTTTATTATTATTATAAGAAGATACATAAAGATCACTCTCTAATTCCAAAGCAACTTTTTACAAATATTCAGTTTATAAGCAGAATGAGAAACCATCTATAGAGTAACAAGAATAGAAGTAACTTCTGAGTGTAAAGGCGAAGTCAGATTATTAATTTTTTTTTTATGTCACAGTCGGCAATGGAGCTGGTGGGACGCCTGATGGTAAGCGCTACCACCGCTCATGGACATTTGGAGAGACGTAAGGTCCATTGCAGACCTTACGCTTCTACAAATGGATTGCCGACTTTGACTGGGAAAGACTAGGAAAAGGATATGGGCCTCCGGCTCCCCCACTCACCGAACGAAACACAGCAGAATGCTATTTCACGCCGGTCTTCTGTGGGGGTGTCGTACTTCCCCGGTGCGAGCTGGCCCAATTCGTGCCGAAGCGTGCTCAACTATCACATACAAAATGTCCAAAAATAAACATAAACAGTAATTACCACTAGCTTCAGTAGCCCTAGCCTGCTGTGTGTACAGTTGTCCGTCTTCAAGTACCGACGAAACGGGTGAGCCCCAATTGATGATGCCGCGAGCGAGGAAATGTTCCAATGCTTCCGCTGCTGTACCGAACGCCTGGTTGTAACACAAGAAGGAAGTCACTAATAGTGAATGATTCGGAGGTTTTATATGATTTTAAATATGTATTTGTTTAATTTAACAATTAACTAGCGTTCTGCTGCGGCTTCACCCGTGCTATATATATAGCCTATAAAAATCAGGGAGCTCATACCTATCCAATAGTAAAAGAACTTTTGACATCGGTCCAATAGTTCATGAGAGTCACTCCGTCCTAAAAAACATACAAACTCTTCAGTTTTATTTGTATTTATTGTGATTTTTAATGTACAGATCCTCTCCATTTAAAAAAAAATCGATAAATTAGTGAAGGAATTGGCTTGCTCTCTATGAGAGAGAGAAAGAGAGATAGACAGAGAGAGAAACACGCGCACGCCGCACGGCTTACAACTATAGCAAAACGCGCGTTAAAACGTTTGGCCTTAATTTTCTTCCGTCCAACAACTATCAACCAAGCACACACCGGCTTAATATCATTCTCCAAGGCGTGCAAGAAATCGGTCCGTTCCACCATCAGCTTCTCCATCGCCTCCGGGTCCACCTCCACCTTGCTGGACGCTTTGATCAGCCTGTTCATGGCGGTCGACTGCGCCGCGCGCACCAGACCCTCGAGCTCCGCCCCGGAGAAGTTCTTGGTGAGCGCCGCCAGTTCCTGTGTATGGGTTTGTTTGATAATTTATAGGGTAGATATAATCGATGGTATTAAAATAAATCATTTATGTGTTATGCAACAGAGTAACGCTTTTTTTAGTTTTTACAAAAGTAACAATGACGTCAACTGGCTGGAAATCTATGGAGCTATCGAGTATTAAAGAAAAAATGTTTCAATACAATGACAATGGCTGATGATAAAACCTTTTTAAATAATAATTCGATATGAAAATTATTCAAATACACTTATAATAACCATTTTAATGTATTAGTGGTAGTACTAACTGTTAAAGAAAAAAAAAGGACTAGCAAACGCACCTTGCAATCGACATCTTCCGAGATTTTCTTATACTCCCTCATACGTTTGGTATGAATGCTCAGGATTTGCACCCTACCCTTCTCGTCCGGCAAACCGATCTCCATCTGGACCTCTAACCTTCCCGGTCGGAGCAGCGCCTCGTCGATCATGTCCCGTCTGTTCGTCATACCGATAACGAGGATATTGTTCAGTTGGTCCACACCTGAGGGAAGAATAAATCTGGACTAATAACTAACTTCTGGCTGCGACTTCGTCCCAGTGAAATAGTCACTTTGGGCGACGAACACTTGCAGCGTGCACAGCGGAAGCTCTCAATAGGAAAAAAATCTGCCGATTTTGAAACATTATTCATTGGCGCTCCGCTCCTATTGGTCTTAGCGTGATGATATATAGCCCATAACCTTCCTCAATAAATGGAACTATCTAACACGGAAAGAATTTTTCGAAACATAACATCTATTTTACAATCCTAGTTCCTGAGATTACCGCGTAGAACCATACAAACAAACAAACTCTTCAGCTTCAACATATTAACTGAACGCAACGTGTTTGGGTTGAATTTGAAGTCCATTATAGCAATGAAAAAGTTATGAAACGGGGAAAAATGCATAGGCAGTTTTTGTATAAAATTCTCTTGTCATTTTAATAACCAAACTCGAACGATTTGACAATTTTTTTAAAGAATTATTTAAATACCATAATAATCACTTAACGGCCATTGTTATTTATTATTCTATTAGTATCATTAGTATCATTACCATCGATCTTTGACAGCAGTTGGTTAACAACGGTGTCGTGAACGCCGGTGTTGCCCCCAACGGAGCCTCTCGCTTTGCAAATAGCATCGATTTCGTCGAAGATTATAATATGAAGTCCACTGTTGGGTCCGCACTGAGAACGAAATATCATGCTGATTTATTATGGAGTTTTAACACAAAACTATAAATAAACTCTTTGTTCAGTCAGTGACCCATAAACTACAATTATATATATGGAACTAGACGCTTGTCCCTGCTCCGCCCGGATATCTAGATTCCTGTTTTATTTATAAAAAGCATCCTATCACCCAAGTTAGCTCATACCATTATGTATACGAAATTACGTCAAAATCCGTTCAGTAGTTTCAGTGTGATGACGGGCCAACTTCCAAACAAACAAAGTTTCATATATACAATATTAGTGTGATAGTGTGATAATTATTATTTATCCATGTAAAAGTATAGAGAGTGTAGTCTGATTGATCACTTTTGTTTAAACCTTGTTGCATTTCCATAAAAAGCGGCAAGGTATTTTAACCATTTCATAGAATTGTCACCATTTATACCTAATACATAATTATTATTTTTAAACAAAAATCTAGACGATCTTCTAAGTGTCATAACTAAACCAAATTTAAATGGTACATGGGAGGTACCAGCTATAAAATAAATAAAAATCATAAAAATCGGTTCAAAACTATGAGGTAACCACTACAAAAAAATACAATCGAATTGATAACAACTTCCATTTTGAAAGTCGGTTGAAAAGTATTATTTTATCTATTAATACGAGTATTCCATATGTGTTCTCAATCCAAAAATCCCCAAACTGATGACCTCTGGAATAGAGCACATATTCCCCACGTACTATCGACCATAGCTTACGACGATAACTCACCCTCTTTTCTTCTTCTTCGGCGTCAGCGAACAGTCTCCGGATGTTGGCCTCACTCTCACCGACATATTTGTCCAATATTTGCGGGCCGTTCACAATTTTCGGTTCACGCGCGTTCAACATTTTGCCAATTTGCCGTGCCATTAGGGTCTTACCGGTACCGGGTGGGCCGAAGAGCAGGATACCCTTTACGTGCTTGCATCCTACAAAATATCATTGCATATTTGTATTTAAACTAAGCGTATTTAAAGCGACCCGCTGCGGTTCCGCACGGGTGCAAAGATGCATGTGATTCGAATAAACTTTCGTCTTAATCACTCTATCCATTAAAAAAACCATCAAAATCTGTAGCATAATTTTAAAGATAGCATACAGACACAGACGGCGTAAAGCGACTTTGTTTTGTATAGATAGTGATATTGGCATCTGCTAATATATGAAGTGAAACTGTGTTCTGAATATTAATCATTGTTTCATTCACAATTGTTATAAATAAACTGAAAATATAATAACGTATAATACAAAATTTAATTTAATGGATAATCAGCAGTATAGTATAGCCAGTTTTGAAACAAAACAAATGTTTAAGTAAGTTGTTTATATTATAATTCTGAAATTAGAATATTTGTGATAAAATAGCTAATAAAATGTAAGTACTGAGTAGCCTCTCACCTAGCTGCTCAACGACTTCCGGTGGGAAGACACGGGATGCGAAGGCACGACGGAATATAGCATTGAACTCATTGTCCAGACCACCGATTCCCATCTTTCCGAAATCCCAGTCTGGGTTGATGATGGATTGACGCGGTTGCTTCCTAAATATCATACGGTGTAAATATATATAATAAATTTCGTAATTATTTTCAGTTTATGCTTATGAATTTGTTTTTTAGAATAGATCGCTAAACCTAAGGAGGCGGGTACAAATTCCGCCTCATGATCGAACTTTATCTATTCTTTAAAATTTTATAAATGTATATTTATAATTATACCGAATGTCTGTTCAATTCACGAAATTTTACGCATTAAATGATATGTGATTCAGTTAATGTGTAAAATTTCACAAATTCAATCTGGTTTATAATAGTGTCCTAATTCGTTATCCTCAAAAATGAATGTAGACTTTCTTGCCTTGACTTTGACTTGAAGTGACGAAAAGAAATGTATAAATATTTATAAAAACTACATAAAAAAATGTACCCTTTAGCCTTGCCGACAAGGTTGAGCGAAGAGTTCTCAGCCTTATCGAACTGGATGCAAGCGTCAGGCAAAAGCCGTCCAAGCTTAACGCGACGCGGCACCGCATTTGCCCCAGATGCTAATGCTTGTACATCAACCGCTGTTAAAAAATAAATAAGTTTTTTTTTTTTTCAATTAGACATTTGGCATATTAAATTCACTCAGTGTTTCCCAATGCGAATTCTATTATTAAGTTCTTATAAGATATCTCGTACACAAGGATGTAAAGATGTTATCATTTTAGTATGAGGGTAAGAGATTGGGGTAAAGTAAGACATTAAAATTACAGAAAGATAAGGAAGTGTTAAAGAGGCGTTTTTCTAGATTTATAAGAATTTGAATCCTTTGCATAAATATTTAAAAGAATGTAAATGCTTTAGGGAGAAACACAATAAAAATTGATTAACACATACTCAAATGCTCAAATACAATAAAAAAAAATTGTACTTAATTATTTAAAATAAAAAATGTAAGGACTATAGATATAATTATAAAACATAATATTGCGATTAGCGAAGAAAAAATTATTTATATTTAAATGACATTTGAAACACATTTAACTTGTGGTAAAGTAACATGTTGATAAAAATTCTGATTGGAAAATGTCTAGTCATGTTGATAAAAATTCAGTTGAAAAATGTGCTAGGTAAGTTGCATAATCTGAATTGTGATCAGAACTTTTTTGTAATCGTTTTTTATTCATAACATATCATTCATACACCTTGATAATTTTTTGCATTGTTTTTCAGTATAATTGGTAGTTAATGTTTCATAATATTGTGTACTCAGATATATGATACATGTACACAGATAACAAAATTTTTAAAATACTTCCTGACTATGTTAAGTTAGATAGACAGATGATTACCACTGAGTATAATGACTCACCATACCACTAATATTTATTTCATTTTATTCCATTTCATTTTAGTTTATTACAATATAACATAAATTATTATTATAACAAGAAATATTTTCTTGTGTTTCATTTTACGCGTGTATTATACATTTAAAAATTAAAGACTTTTAAACGGATTTAAGACATGTAACATCTGTCTCCCGTGACCACGCTCGCTGTAAAGTGTTCGAAACGTCGGGTTAATAACATAATGAATAAATCGTATTTAAAATCTCTTTAAAAGTCTTTAATTGCTAAGAGAAATTTTTTTTCTATTTTCTGAGAGTTAAAAAAACATTACTTCTATCTATCTATTCTATGAAAGGGAAATAAATATAAATAAATATTTATTTATATATTAACATAACTTACCTTCCAAGTTCTTGACAATTAAAGACAAAACTTTCTTCTCCTGGAAGGAAAATGCCAATTGTTGGCCAACAGTGAATATTTGGTTGGAAAACTGAATGAGGAAGTCTCGTGCCATTTGCTCTGAATCATAGGGCTCCATTGAGGTCCTTGTTAAAAAAAAAACAACAGAAATTATATGGGTCTTATTAAAAAAAAAACTAAATTATGAAAATGTTACATAACAGTATAGATAAAAAAGGAAAGAGCATTTTTTTTTGAGGAAAATCTCTGATAAGGTATTTTACATTTTTAAAAAATTATATATTTATGTAATTTTTGTGCATTCCCTAGGGACCAGATGTTCAATTTTATAAAAAAAAAATTATTTTACTTAATTGGGTAATTTGATATTCATCATTTTTATATTACTATGATTATTCACATTTGAAGTCTGCTAAAATTAATAAGAATGAAATAAACCTTGAAAAAAACATGGTCAATAGAATAGACTGGAGGAAGACATACAAAGATTTGCCAGGATTGGGCCACCAGACTATGTTCTTGGTGTCATAGACTCTTTAGGGTTGTCAAAATAAGTGTACTATTATGTTAAGATATTTTCTGTCTGATTTCTTCCAATATCATTATTATTCAATTAAAAAATTAATGCATTTATATCATGTAACTTACGTTTTTTTAAGCATGAAGTCAGCTTCAAGTGTAACACTGCAGAGACATTCTGCATTTTGTGGCTTGAAGGGCCTCACTTCAATTGTCTAAAACAAATTATGTATATACATTAAGATTTTTTATTTCTTAAGAACAAAATAAATGTTACAACTAATACAAATACCTGGCTCTGATTACATAATACCCACAAAAAAAGAATCCTAAGGTTATTGATGAAGTATGTTGAGTGTTCTTAAAAATTTAATTATCCCTTTACCTGCCCAATGGAGAGTGTAGCCCATTTACGTTGGGGAGCGGAAAATCCTACAGTACCGCGGTCCACCCCACTGTAGAATCTGACACTAAATACAAAGTGCTGAGATGGACCTGTTGAAATCTCGATATGCCTGTAAGTAGTAGATATTTTACATGAAAGAAGTTTTCATTACCTACAGCATGAAACCAGTATAATACTAATAATAATAAAGTAGTACTAATGTCTCTGAAATTTCAGGAATTTTGTATCTTTATATTAACAGGTACTTACTTTACATCACTCGGAAAATCATCAGGATTCACAAGAGCACAGTTTGTAATTGCCAGCTCATCAGAGGGGCATTTAGCTGCCTTCATACGCTGTAAATATATATTATTCAACCAAATGTACTAAGTGTAACATAATTATGATATTATTGATTTTGAAGTTCAATGCAACATTTTATGTTAATAAATGGTAGTTTATTGAAATGAAAAAAGCTCCAAATAGAATGCAAAATGATGACATGAATACGAAATGTATTAAGAGTTAATTAATTTAGCTTAGTAATTAAAAGGATGCAAAAAATAACTAATTAAAACAGAAATTACATATAATAATAATATAAATAAGAGTCTTATGTAAAAGTATTTAATTAAATTAAAATAAATTTCCTGCGCAACTTACCATTGAAGACATTTTTATTGAGATATTTTATTTATTTTGTATTCTCAAAACCGAGTTGTGTTATGACAGTAATGATTCACGTTGATTGGAGTGACATCAACCCAAAATTACCACTTTTTGCCATCAATCAGAAGTCTGGTGATGCCCGTTGAAAGGAAAATACTGCAGTAAAATGTTTTGGTGTGGTGTCTTTTGGATTTCACAATACCTACAGTGGATCAATACATGCAAAGATGTTGCTATATACAAAATCTTGTCTTACTAGGCACTTTGTTATTCAATATTCGTGGTTCTTTGGTAAAATTTTGGTAAAATTCACTGTTAAATACAAAATGCATTATTAATCATACTTCTCATCCTAGATTGTAATAATATATTATCTAGTAAATGTTTGACTTAACACCACACCCTTATAATACATTAAAATATAATAGGTAATACAAATATATATTATATAGTTACTGTGTCTTATGCAAATAAAAATAATGATTACGCGTAATAATAGCTATTTGATTTACACAAAAAGTCATTTTTATTTATTTAATTAAATCGGTCCTTTTGTTAATGAGGAGTTCTGTAACAAGCAAAAAATATATAAGTATTAATATACAGATACCCCTAGCACCTGCCTCCTAGACCTTCTCTTTTTAGTAGTGTTTTATAATGTCGAATCTCAGACACTGTTAGCACTAATCCTGAGCACTGATCAACGCTTTTTTGAAGTAAGCATTGATCACCTAGAGCTTTAGGTTAAACACTTTATCACTTTACCATACCATGACAGAATATCAGTCGATTGCATGAAAAAATCTGATAATTTATTTTAAGTGCGCTCATATTTCACAGGTTTTGTGTCATGACTAGCTATTAAATGTTAAATCGTTAATCTTAATTAAAGGTGTGTAGGTATGTGGTAGTCGAGCACGCTTCGGCACGAATTGGGCCAGCTCGCACCGGGGAAGTACCACACCCCCACAGAAGACCGGCGTGAAATAGCATTCTGCTGTGTTTCGTTCGGTGAGTGGGGGAGCCGGAGGCCTATATCCTTTTCCTTACCCTTCCCAGTCCTTTCCTTTATTCCTTTCACCAATCCTTTCTTAATCCCTTCCCAAAAAGTCGGCAATCCATTTGTAGAGGTGTAAGGTCTGAAATGGACCTTATGCCTCTCTAAATGTTCATGGGCGGTGGTAGCGCTTACCATCAGGCGTCCCACCAGCTCCATTGCCGAATTTAACATAAAAAAAAAAAAAAAAAAAAAAAAGGTACAATAAAGAGGACTATCCTATCCTGCTAATCCTACTAATATTATATAAATGCGAAAGTTTGTAAGGCACACATCCTTGTGATTGTTACTTTTTCACACAAAAACTACTGAACTGATTGCAATGAAATTTGATACGTAGACAGCTGGATAACTGAAATAAAATATAGGCAACTTTTTATCCCGATATTCCTACGGGATACGGACTTACGCGGGTGAAATTAATTTTAATTGTTTAGGTCAAACGTCATAGTTAAATTTTATAGTCTATAATTTAACTGCCAAATGTGAACTGTCATTTTGTTAAAAAAGGGTGGAGTGGAGATTAGCTTTGTTTTTACTTGTCTGTTGACGATTTAAAAATTTTATTTAAATCCGACTTCTAAATGTGTGGTATATAAAATAGCACTCAAATATGAAGTGTATATTATTTATTTCGATATGTATATTTATAAGTTGTGGTAAGTGTTGTATTATTTAAATGTTTGGGTCTTGATGTTCCGCGTTTTAAAGCCAACGCCTAACAAACTTTAAATCTTTTAGTGCTGCCGATATCGTCAGAATGTAATATTCCAATAGTTCTAAGGAATTCTTGGTTTTCATTTGAAAATGGTCAACAGACAACTACTGACATCAACGCAAATGAAATGACCGGCAGGTAATATATGAGATTGTTTGGTTTTCCACTAATAAAAAATTGTACTTATATTTTGTTTTATACGGTGTCAATCGAGTAATTATCATGTATGAGTTGTTAATTGTTCGAAATAGGTAAATGTTTTCAGCTACTGTTTAATGAAATAAATTTAATGAATTAGAAAGTCTACCTCTTTATTTACTTCTAGTGAATGCAGTTGCACCGTTTTGAGAATGATCTTGAGTTTGCCATACTTTAACACATGTAACCAACTGATTGTTTTTTATTTGGAATATATATTGCTTTTTCTAGTTCTTGTTTACAATCTGAGAGTACAATAATATAACACAAGTTTGAAACAAATATGTTTTAAATGAAATTACATTTCTCAACACCGAGTTATTATTTTTTATTTTACATTGTTACATCTAACACATATAAGACAATTTGCATTTCTAGATTTCATTTCTATAATTAATCAAGTCCATATTTAATGCAAATCATTATTTTCTGTGCCAAGATGTTATGTAATCTATAATATTTTTGTTACAGAGGAGTGTGTGTTAACATACATTCTGAGTCACAGTCAAATTACTCTATGGTATTTAAATACACCAATTGTTACTATTGTGTGAAACTTATGGTCAGAACGGTGAATGTTCTGGAGAAGATCGAGACTCCCTGTGTGGACTTGGAGCCACATGAAGAGCCGACAGTGGAGAGAGTGTGCAGGCATCTCAACCCCGATCAATATTTTGTTACCCTGTTTGCTGAGAATTTTGTTCCTGTAAGTATTTCTTATGGTATTAAATGAATAAGTAAATTTTTTTTGATTGTCCAGTCCTTGAATCTGTTATAATTTCAAAACCTTGGAAGAATCCGGGTCTACTCTTAGGAGTCGATCCAAGGTATGTCTTCAATTTTGTTCTTTAAACTCTATTCAGAAAATTTTAAGTTAAACTAGTTAGTCAGTATATTTAAAATATATTATTCTTAGAAATGTTAAACTCTTCTTGAATCTATTGTTTCTATTCCCATGAGAAATGATATATCAATTGTACATAAGTTTTAATAGAAACGAAATAGAGGAAATCTATTCTTCAACATTATGATTGATGATGGTGATGACAACCAATTGTTGTACAATCCACTTTTGTTTTCCTTTTTTAATACACATATTTTCTAAGTCATATTTACAGTGAATTTTCTGTAGCATTAAGGATGATAATGTTTAATCAATTTTGTAACACTTTCAGGTAAATTGTCGCTCATCATTGGAAGGCGTGTGGCAGTTTGCGTATCAAAACCGCTTCAGATTCACAGGTGAATGTAACAATCCCGAAGCACAAATAAGATCCTGTCAGACAGCTGGTACGCAGTTCTTGATCACAAATCAAAAGTTTAATATCACATACAGAAAGTGCCCCGGAATGTCTGGTACATTTGAGGGTGTTGTTGAATATAGTTGTTTGGGTAAGTTAATTTAATCTTTATAAAATTGTTTATTAGAAGTCAAATATATTAAGTAACAATTTTTATTGTGTGGTGAATGTCATATGTTTAATTAATTAACCACTATCCAAATTTTCAGTAATGTTTTAATAACAAATATCTCAGAGCAAACTATTATACTTTATGTGATACTTTTAGCTAGATTTGTAACAGCTTTTGAGTTCATGATCAATGAGTATATATGTACTATTACCTGCATCTGTATCCATTCTTTTGATTGTTAATTATGCCATATTTTTTATGAAACACTTGCATGTTTTAGGACATTGGTTTGTCAATAAAAACATGTTCTTTGCTGTGGCAAACACAAAGGAATCTCGTAAGGACGAAAGATACCGCTGTTTCTTGAGGAACAGAGATGATGATCTCTATATTGGTGCATCCATAACGCCGCAATGCAGTACCTTGAAAACCGTTGAGAAGTCTCCAGAGAGATATAGGATAACACCAGTGAAAGTAAGGCTATAAGAATTATAAATATACTACTTCATATAAATTAATTCTGTAAAAATCATATTGTTGCAAAATCTGCATGTAATATCAAAATGAATTAAAAACAGTATTATATTATTTTCCCTAGGCTGAAGTTGTAGAACCAGGCTGTCGATTACCACAAAACTTTTCTGGCGATTGGATCAATACCGCTAACATAGACGCTGACGTGTTTATAAACGAAACACATATAATCGAGACCTATTATCCTGATGAGGGGCGATATAGACGTACCATTTATGTGTGCAGGTAATTAACACTAATTATAATCAACATTTTCCAAGTTAATTGAATTGTGTTGTATTTATTATGTTTCTACCATGAGGGCTTACCCAGAAAGTAGTATATTGAAAACTTTATTTTTAAAATATTTTCTTTTGATATACAAATTTCAAATATTTACAGAGAACAGCGTGACAGCAGAGTGATGATGGCAAGATTAACTGTAGATGGGTGTCAGAAGGATTATGTCTGTTTTGATTTTGTACCACAACATCATAACGTCATAAGGTATTTTGTTAATTTAACATGTAAATTTGTACAATGTTAAAGATATAAAATATAGGTTTTATCCCAATTCAGTACGTGAAATTTAATCTGTTTAATTTTCTGAATTATATAATTAAAGAATACAATCAAAATATATTGTAAATTTTTATGTTTCTAAAATTGCTGCTCTCAATTTTTCAGGTTCCGCAAAGGTTTAGCCATGACGCAAAACAATTTCCACACAGTGTGCTCTTGGGTACAGTTTCAGAATAAACAGAAGTGGCGTTATGATATATTCCTTAAGAAGGATCCAACGCCCATCAGATGCCCGGTTGCTGGAAAATTTAACTTCACGCAAAGAGGCGATGTTAGGTTTGAAACAAGAATCCTTGGGGGTGTCACACTAAGTCCTCGGCCCAATTTGTACTGCAAAATAAATATAAGTGATTTCTCTGTGTGTGATGTCGATCAGAAAACAGTTCAGATAAAGGAGAATTACTGCCTCTCTGTTGATTATTTGGGAAGACCAGTGGATATTTATAGTGACCCAGATTATAAGATGAAATGTATTGGATATTGGAAAGAGAACTTGAAGTCGTATTTAATTACGTATGACGAACTTGATCCATTCTCCAAATATAGATGTTGGGTATATCAGAGAGCAGATCTTAATAGGTAATTTTTAAGCTATTGCATCGCAATCGTTTCCTTCCTTTTTTTTGGAAGAATGTACATAAAAAAATAAAGATATAAAATTACTTTTTACGAAAAAAAAATAGATCAGTTGGGCTGTTTGAAATATCAGATTAATGGAAAGTGCACTAATTACATACAAAATTCTATAATACCTGAATCATAAAACTTTCAGTTCAGTTAAAATATAATATTTAAAAATAAGGAAAACTTTCAAACTTTTTGTATATTTAAAATAATTTATCCTTGCTTTTTCCCTTTCAGAGTGCTCATGTCCCAAGCTCTCGGCGCATATTGTGATTTGAAACAAGATGTTACGTCATGGAACTATACAGAGGGCGCTGCGGTCGCGATAGAAATGGAAGAGTATGAAAGGGAAAGAGATCAATGTCCAATGCACTTCGACGATGGGAGTGACCCTTGGGCGACAAAAGAGAACTTTATTAAAGTGTTCTCATTCTCCTATTCGTTTTGGAGAGGAAACAGTGCGCCGGCGTTGTATATGACAAACTTAACAATAGTGGTTCTATTAGTTTCTGTTATGAAATGCCTACTTACTTAAATATAGGTTAGAATCCATTTCTCTTAATTTTTTATTACAATGTGAATATATATGCATATGCATCAGTATCTTTGATGATGAAAGTGAGTCATTTTTTACTAATAGAATGACTAACTAATATTTTTATTTCAGTTTACTTAAAAATACGTAGAAACAATTTGGGTTCTGAGGAACTTGTACTTAGGTACTAGCAATAACTCGTAAGAAGTAAGGTACAGTCAATCATTATGGGTAAAATTTATTGGTTAATGCTATAGTTTCCTAACTACTGCCTTAATGTTTATCTAGATATGTGTAATTTAGTGTATTTTTAGTAGAATCTCTGAGCACAATAATTAGTGAATTGTAATTAACCAATTTCAAAGAGTTTTATTTTCTTTATATAATAGCTTGTTTTATAGAATAAATAATAATGATCTGATATAAAACATTTTAAAGTACTGTATGTTTATTGTAATCTAACCAGCACAATCTTTAGGATATAAATATGGGTAAAATTAAGTGCCTTAAATAATGTAGGGTTTAGTAGCTTAAAAATTTTCGTAGAAATCTTAATTGTATACCTCAATTTATAAAATTCTTTGTTTTTTTTCTACAATTAAACTTTGTATACTAACGGCAGCATATTTGTCAAATCAACTTAGTTTTTGTTAAACCAGTTTGCAGCAGGCATTGTACAATTTATATTGTATTAGACATATAAGTATTATATCAAAAGATACAAAATCCGTCCAGTTATATAGTTTAAGCATTATATTTTTTAAGTCTTATGAGACTGTTTTTAATGTATAATTTTAATTTTTCTAAAAGACATTTCTTTAAACAATCCGTCCAAATATTTTTATAATTTTTTCTGACAATAAAAGTTAAAACATTTAAATGTCACATAATCTTTTATTTATCTTATTTACTCCATTGACTTAATATGGACAAAAAATGCATCTAAAATACTTTTCTAGCCTTCAATTGAATAGAACCCATAAAACAATAAAATAGATCAAGCTGAAATTAGTTGCTCATACCCCCTTGTCCCGCAGCGTCGCACATTGCCTCTTTAAATATTATGTACTAGCTTCCAACCGCGGCTTTGCTCTCGTGGAGTTAGGGCATTTACAAATGATTTAGTGACTGTATTTTGCATATAAAAACTTTGCAATTGCGTTTTCCTCTGCTGTGATAACTCAGATGCGCGTTGCGAAGCCAAGTAAACAGCGTTACTATTCATGCGAAGACTGCGACTGCATCAACGTCTCCGACATACGAAAGCTAGCTAGTCGCTCAGCCTGTTTCGTGCGCCGAGCTTCAGTTTCGTTTGTAGTCTCATTAGCCCGACGTCATGCTAAATAATCAGCTTGTTGTCTATGAATATTTTCTGCCTGTAGAATACAGGCAACGCCGTCTATTGGCACCTTGCTATGCTATACAGAGACTATGCTTACGTAGAATCAAAGTTCCTATATAAGTCAGATAATACCCTGTGTCCGTTCATGTATGTCAATACAGTAGTTTCAGTTTTTTTTTTTGGGAAGGGATTAAGAAAGGATTGACGAGAGGAATAAAGGAAAGGATTGGGAAGGGTAAGGAAAAGGATATGGGCCTCCGGCTCATACGAAACACAATAGCATGCTATTATTTCAAGCCAGTTTTCTTAGGGGGTGTGGTACTTCCTCGGTGTGAGCTGGCCTAATTCGTGCCGAAGCGTGCTCGACTTCCACATATAACATGCGTAATTAAAGGACAAACTTCCATATATCCAAAACTTTAATATTTATAATATTAGTATGATGACGATTGAACATTATAAAGGTTTATTTGTTAAATATGGATATTAATGAATGTTTACTTTACTTTTTATTATAAAGTTTAAAAAAGTAATAAATATTAATGAATTAATTATAAATAAGAGAGAGTTTCAAGAGAGTTCCAAGACTTCTCAAAAAACTGTCTTGGTTTGATAAGACACAAAAGGCTGATCACCGACTTGGCCTTAAAGAAAATTGATCAGTGGAACTGATGTACATATCATAATCTGACCATAGGGAACAAGGACCTTCACAATGCACATTCAGAGTATCTAATTTTGGTCAAGTAATACACAAATAAAAAATGTAAGAAGAAATAGATGTATGTAAGTTTAAGAAGGGAATATAAATCAAAACCAATTGAAAATGCCTTAAAATAATGTTATTATGCCAAATAATGTTATTATTAAATTCAATGACCATAATAGTGAAAAATCTTGTATCATGTGTTTATTTCGTCCAAGATACTTTGGGAATATCAAAGTGTTCAGTCAGACTGTCCAAATGTTGATTGAATTTCTCAACTCTCTGTTTGTGGGTCATCTCTGCTTTTTGCTGTATTCTTTGTCTTTGCTGAAATAAACAGAACATGCTTTTTATTTTCTTAAATGAATATAAAATTTAAGATTGATTGGTATTATGTGTTCTCTAACAGTGAAGCAGAAATAAACAAATTTAATGTAATAATAACATTTTACATAATTTTATAAGGCAGGTGTTTAATGTTTTAATTTAAAAATGATAACTAACTATCATTAGATTTTTTTTATTAGACAACTTACAGAAATATGCCACAATATGTTTTTTTTTATATGTTATTAACTTCCAATCCATAGCTCTCACCTTAATACCTAGCACAGGTCTATGCTATATGAATTAGTTATATTGCCTTTCCTACCACAAAAATCTCATAGTTTTAGTGTTAGAAGTTATGCAGAAGAACCTATGTAACTCACCATCTTTTCTTGCATTTTCTTAAATGCTAATTCAGCTTTAGTTCGTTTTTCTTCTTCTCGTTGCTTCACTTGTTCTTGGACTTCATTGTTATTAATTTGCTGTTTTATAACCTTTTCTGTGTCTTTATTTGCCTTCTTCTTCTTTTTCTTTTTGATTCCAGAATTATCTTTAATTTTTAATTGTGCTCTATTGACACATGAGTATTCGTCTTCCTCCACCATTGTAAATTGTAATAGTTTGATGGAAAGTTAATAAGCGACTGCAATATTTTTGTAACTTTTACCCTTGTGTAATATCTACGTATAAACAACAAATAATTATTAATTTGTGTATTTATAATCGCAATATTATGCGTCACTCTACCCTTCACTCTTCAGTGTCAACGAAAAATTGACACCGTGAGCCGTCGTTGTCAAATGTCAGGTGTCAATTGTCAGAATTTCAAATATTGTCTATGGAAACTGTATTCCATGGCCTTAGAATATTACGCCCATGTGCAAAGTTGATTCAAGAACCAATTTAAAGTTTGTTCATAGATACATGATTTAATTTTGGAATTTAAAAATAAATTCACGCTACAAAAGGAGTTTTACGGCGAAGATATAAAGTAAATTTGACAGGTCGGCAAATCAGAATATATACTATATAGTATTTATAAACAGCATATATTAGTACCACGATCGATCGTTGATCTCGTAGTAAATGTTTAAAAATGTCGAGGTTGTCACAATTCGATAGGATTAATAATATAGTAGATAATTTAATAATTGTCGTAGATATAAATTATAGATATTTTAAACTCCTTTATAGTTATGGTTTCATTCTATAATAATAGGTATACCTACACAAACAATTTAATTCAACAAAAAAATATAATGATTACGTACAAAAAAATTTAAATCTGTAATTATTATTAAACAGTAGAAAAATGGGTAAGTATAATAATTGTTACCGTTTTGCAGAACATATATGTATATTGGAGGTGTTTTTACTAGATCTAGACTATTTTAGACCATCGCAATATTGTTTTAATCTTATTTGTTTTATAATAATAAGTGTAAAAGACAAATGTGTTAACAATATACACATTTTTAATTTTTAGTTATTAGCATTTAAATGATTTATTATCTAAATATCTATGTATTATGATGATTCAAAAGTGTTTTATAATAAATAAAATACTCTATGTTATATGTTGAAGGGAAAAAGAAATCCATTACAAATTTCAGTTCACATTAATTGCTTCAGTAACTTAATTCATATTTAAGGGTGTCAGGTTGACTGGCAGCAAATATCATAAATAAATATGCGATTGTTCGGGACAAAAGAGCGGGAATGAATAGCGTTTCTTGGCGTTATCGCGTAAGCGCACGCGCTACGCCCGCCGCTAACGCGTACGTCTCCGAGATTAGTTGATTTGCCGCCACGTGGCGCCACGTGCGCTCTGACTACCCGCCAAATAAGATTAACGGATTTGCACACTACAGATTGCACACGAATGGGCAGGAAGTGTAAAGTGAAACGGCGGTAATGAGATCAATTGATGGAATGTTTAGAGTATATTTTAATCATAGAATGTACATAACATAAATGAAGACATTGAGAATAATAAGAAATAGGTTTTGTACCTTCAATTGTTATATTCAGACTTGCGATTAATTGTAGAGCTAATAAAATGAATAAATTAAATACAAGTTGGATATTTTAAAAAATAATGACGGAAATATGGGGATTTATGGACAAGTGCTGTAGAACTTAGAAGCCAAAATTTTAAGTTGAAAACAAATTTACAAACAAAATCGTTATGACGATATCTTCTGGTCAATAAAATTTCTGAAATCAAAAAATGTAAAGTTATTTAATAAAAGTTATCATAAAATTTGGGTTAAAGTTTTACCAGTATAATCTCAATGGTTTATCGAGAGATAAGGGTTGCAGGTCGTAATAGGATCAGATTTAGACACGTGTGTTGCTTAGTGATAAGAAGCCCTCAGTGAATTTATGTTCTTGGGGTTTTATACGATATATTTTTGTGGCCAATAAGACTTTAGGTTTATTCTTTTTACAATAGCATGTAAAGATATACGAAGGAATCTAAGTAAAATATAGTGCAGAATTAAATTTTATTGATAATTTTATAACAAACTAGCTGCGCCCTGCGGTTTCACCCGCGTAAGTCCGTATCCCGTAGGAATATCGGAATAAAATGTTGGCTATATGTTATTCCAGTTGTCCAGCTGTCTACGTACCAAATTTCATTGCAATTGGTTCAGTAGTTTTTGCGTGAAAGAGCAACAAACACACACACATCCTTACAAATTTTCACGTTTATATTATTAAGTAGGATGATAAATATCTAAATTAAAAATGATCTACTTACCTACTACAAATTATGAAATTCAATTATTAGATATATAATTTCTATTTTGTAAAAATGAATTATGATGTAAAATTATTGAGAATATAAATTTTAACAAGCATCCTTAAAATATATCAATATAAAAACATAGTTCAAACGCCAACTCCTAGTTATAATATGATTTCAAATGAAACGTAGTTAAGTTTACTTCGCTTGGTTTGAGTTGGAAGGCTAAATTATGATTAAGATATCCTTCAAAGCCTTTTCAACAATTAGTTTTCCGACGTAAAAACTTTTAACCTTAATATATGTTGACAGACTCTTTTAATAATTAGAAGTATATTACAGTATTATTTTCGACGTCCATTTGAATCTCATTTACACATTGTTCGTAGTTAGAAATAAGGTTCTTCCTTGCCACAAGGCTGATAAGGACCATATTATCTGTATTTTTAACGTATCGTCTATATATTATACTGAATACATAATCTAATTAGTTATTTCCGAGACAAGGAAAGGCTGCTAAAATAAAATTATTTCATGTTGCCACAGATAACATAATACTTTATTAGATGCTACCTAATTTACTAGACCTAAAATGGCTTTTATATTTAACTAGAAAGTTACTTACACAATCGCTACTTGAGTCTGTTTACACCAGTGTCGTGCGAAAGGAGCCGGCTTAGCACGTCGCATTAGTCAAATAAATCCATATAAATCGACTCTTCAGAACAATGCGTGGCTTCTAATAGACATTAATACAACATTAGTTGTAAGGGCGACGGCACACGACAGCGCCGCCTTGTTTGCTAACTGCCCTAATCCACTATTTGTAGTTTGTGTTAGATATGATTTTGGAAATCATGGGAGCGAATGAGACCGTTTTATAAATTTTGTGTGATTCATATTGCTCGTTAGAAATGTTATATTTTTACAACGGCTCTGTCACTGTAAGTGACATTAAGTTAAATTTATATCTAAAAAGGTACATTGGATTAAAAATTTTAAACATTGCATTTATCAATTTATCGAAAATACTCTTTTCTTTAAAGAAAAAGAATATTATTCCATGCGATTAATTTGTAATATTTCACCTTAACGTGTTTTCAATATATCTCGATTTAAATAAACAATAAGCAATCTTTAAAAGTAAGATTTCTTATTCTACTACATTATATACTATACCTCTACTTCTAAACAGAGACGGTCCTTGTTACACAATAATACAAGCCCACCCTATATTATAGCCGAATGCCGCTTAACTTCTGAGAGGAAATCCTTTTCCCACGAGCTTTATTCAAACATATGTAAAGCGTATGATGGATGACGCCAACGCCGCCCTTACCCGGGGGTTAGCCGTTTAAATCACAATCACGCGACCCCAAATTTTTTCTCTGGTCACCGATACAACACGGCGAATTTATAATGTAATGGATACTTCGCTAATTCTATGAAAGAGTTCAAATGGCACACGTCACGTTGATTGCGCTTTTTATTGTTATAGGGTGTTGATTTTAAAATTTGTAAGCTATTGTTGATATGGAATGGACGAGAGAACTAGAATGTCTGACTGTTTTCCATATGGAGGTAACTAAGAATTGATTTTAAGAAAGGCAAAGCGTCATTCTTGAAATTTAATAGCCGATGTCTTGGTTCCTAACTTATAAAATGATTTTAGTTAAAAGTTATATCAGTTTTAGTTGTTTTTGCAAAAAATTTACACTTGTCTCAAGGATATAGGGACGTAAATATTAAGCATTTACAATACTGTTTACATTGTCAATCTTTATTCCATTATACAATAACATTTAATACCTACGTATCAAACGTTTTGTGAAAAGAACGCATGTGGTGGAAGCTTGATTCAATTCGTGACAGCATGCATCGTTCTAAATTTTAGTAGTGATAACAGTACTAGTTTATAAGTAATCTGTATGCTTAATTTCTTCGAAATCCGTCCAGAAGATTATCAAAGCTATCTCATTTAAAATAAGTACCTACATAAGATTTTAAAATAATCAATGTGATATAACAACTCAGCATCGAAACTCTGCATTGATCTTGTACGGGGCGGAGGCCGGAGACTTCAAAGTTTTCCCATTACGCAGTTCGCAGACATTAGCGGCCCGCTTAGGTTCATTAAAATTTGTCATCTTGTCGTACGTATACGAGCAACTTCCAAATGGATGTAGGAACTTGTCTAAGTGAAACTCGGCTGACGTGAAAACTTTCCCGCGTTTTTTGACTGCCACTTTTTTTCGACGCCATCAATTTCTCAGCCCGTCAAGAAGATTTTTCGCACTCGTACCAAATGCGGAAAAAGAGTAATTTAAGTTTTCTAGAAGAGTCGTTGCGTAGGAATTATGATCTTTGTTTTCAAACTTTGATTGATTTATGGAGTTCACTCAGCTTTCGAAAGAGGGTTGGAGTTCCTTTGAATAATATCAATTTAACATGATAAATTAAACATTTGGTGCTTATACAAAAACAGAATATTCGGTTATTGCCTAAAAGTTTTTTGTATGTTCATTTTTTGATAAATCTCTGTGCATATGATTCAAAATACTAAATAAGTATCGAACGTCAGAAACAATAATATAAAAAGATTACATTGGGTTCTTTTCATATCTGTTCTTGATTCAAAAATAAACGCAAAATATTTCCAATAATACCAATAAAAATTTGTTCTTTAAAGCACACTAAAGTTCACAGATTAACTTATTAAGACAAAGACTTAAATTAAAATCTCCCAATTACCTCCCCAAGTGCTATTAAACGGGTGCAATCACTTTTTCGCGACCGCCCCAGCATCAGTTCATTGTTGGCCTGTAGGGGGTTAAATGAGCTGATACGGAGGGTGTCAGAGACGATAGTTTAGTTTTAAATAACAGATGTAATTGTGTTCGAATGGCTTAACGCGGGTGCTGAATAAATTATTTATTAGCCTGTGTTATAAGAGCAAGAGCGTTAATAGATATGTCTAGGTCCTGGGTTGTATACAGACAATAGTATGGTGTCTAGTGAAAGTAGAAGTACTAATGTATATCGGAGCGCGCTTTAAATAGTCTTTCGAATGCACTTAAGTTAGTTTCTATACAAATTATTTGATTTTTGAGCAATATAAAAACCAACTTATAAACTCGCCAGTGTTATCCAGCATATCAAGTAAATTCTACAATTTTGAGTTTACTAATAATAATGCACTAACTTTTTTATTAGTGAATTCAGAAGTTCAATATAACAAACATCATACGATAAGCGATACCTCTAGCATTCGCAAGCAGCCTTACGGATGTGTTACTGATTCTCTAGTGGTAATTAATAATGTTATTAATATTATTTATACCAAAAATATATTTTAATCACCCAAACAGATATATCTTTAGAATAAAATGTTATGATTTAATAGGATGCGGTGTAATCAAGGGTGGTAATGTAACTCGATACCAGTAATGTCAGTAAATCAGATTTCGGCTTGGAGTGACTTATCTCACTCAAATTTAGGGGATCCTATGAGTTTGTTCCACATGGGGCTTGATTAAACTGGACCAAGGGATTTGTTTTTGTATGATGTTAAAACAAATGGAATCTAACGGACTATAGTAACAGAGATGCGTACTATACAAACATATTCAAATAAAATATTACAAGGAAACAATGGTTTATACAGACAAAAAAAAATTTTGTTGTTTATTTCTTGATGTTGATAAGTATATAATTATTCTCGAATAACTAACTTTATAGCATAAGAACGTCAAACAGGTACCCCTTATTAATAGTTATTGTTATTTAGCCTATATTGCCGTTATGTTAATTATAATAGTAATATTTAAAAATTAATAGTAACAACGTTACTATTAATTTTTAAAATATTACTGAAAGTCCTACAGACCCTGCAACCCTCATACAGTAGCAATTACAGCTGCTTATTTTTAGATTGGATCTAAGAGGAGCCTACCTTCAAAAAATAATTCTTATCACGTGTATTTAATTTAATATAACATTGATACTAGTAAAGTGACATTCCAAGCGGGTTTAATTATTTTAATCAAATTTAATGATTACAAATAAGCGAGTTAATTAGCCAGATTATAAATATAATATAAGAAGGTTAATAATTACATAATCTTTGAGTTTATTTCGATGTATTTTTTTGATTGGAATTTTATGTTGCAGAGATACAAAATTATATAAAAAATTGCAGTAGTTAATAAAACATTATTATAAAGGAAACAATTAGAAAGTAAGTATGTGGGTTATAGTTCCTTATGTCAAAATTGCTCAAAAATATATAAATAGAATTTATATTAAAATCATATGATTTGTTTAATATGACTGTTCATTTCCTTTCGTCCGATTTTGCCAAAAAAGGGAGTTTCTTTATTCGTGGCTAAAAATATACATTATCTTGTGTACGATTCATAGATTTTGGAAACAAGATAAATACTAATGCAATCAAATGAAGTTAGTTCAATTTTAAACAAAAAAAAAGTACCTTTATTATGATTAAGAATTCTTAACGATCTACTCAGGAAGCATGCTATACATCGCCCTATAGTATTTAAATGACTACAATCACTGTTACACAAACAAACAGTTGGTTAATATTAACACCAAATTGCCGCCTAAACAAGTGTTGACAAGGAATACAGTTGTCCTTTCCCTTTATCCTCAATTGTACTTTATTGTCACACCATGTGCGCGCTGTGGTTTTGTTTGCGCAATATACTTGGTGATTTGGGCAGTTACGACCATAAAAATTGTTTAATATATGTCCATAGGGAATTGATGTCGCGTTAGTTACTGCTGACATTTTATTAGAACGAAAATGTTATACGCGTAATACTATTTACTAACAAATACTTCGTAGCTTAGACATCAGGAAAATGACTTGTGAATCCATACGACCTAAAAAAAGACAAGGGTTAAAAATAAGGCAAAATGGTAGCTATATATATATAATGTTTATTTTCATATCTTTTAATGAGACAGAAAATAACAATAATTTTCTGTTTGAAACTAAGAGTTTAAAATAGTAGGTAATATTCCTATTATTTTAAAGAAAAGAATTAATATATCCTCAATTTCGCATCCCGTTTTATAATAAACTACTACTTTGATCTAGATGTCTACAGATATAGTTACAAACATCTATGTTTTTCCAAGTTCAACAGCTACTCGGCAAAAGTAACAACTTTAATAAATTTATTTCCCAATACACGAACTGCATTACCATGTAAAATTTCCCAAATTCTTATTCCGTTTGTTTCCATATTTTCGGAGTTCACTGATGTCCATGGCAACACTGAACATTAATTATATTCCCACTACAGGAACGGCTAAAGCACACCCTTATTTGACACACTATACTATTGTAATTAGAGGGGTAGCAACCGGGAGCCGGAGATGAAGGCGCGATACAATATCCGGTGAGACGCCATATCCGCCGCGCACGAATCATGTGTGCCTCATGATAACCGGATTGCGAAATCGTTTGAGGACTTGAAGATCGAAAGTATTAATTATACGAGAAATCAGTTATAATTCTTTTTGTCATGTTTTGAGTGATGGCTATGTTTCTTTTTCATTGATTTTCTGTTTATTGATTTGTGTTTCATTTATATTTTTAGGTACGGTCGGTTTGTAAAACATTATATGAAGGTAATTAATGACGTCACAAATCATGTTTAAATTAATTGAAAACTTTGGTAAAACTTTGTTGCACAATAACTACGCAACGCGGTTTAACCCACGTCGTTCATGATGATAATGTAGAGCCTATAACTTAAACAAATGGACTATTCAACACAATTTTTTCAATTCAAACGAGTATACCTAATATTACCGCATACCAACAAACAGACTCTTAATATAGATTAAAGTATTATGTTATCTGTAGTATTGGCAAAGATAATACATATTGAAAAGCATAAATTATTATACATGTATTTATTTCAACCTTTCTCCAATGCAATGATTTATACAGTAGCGATTTGCAGCTCTGAAAACTCTAAACCGCCACAAAATAAAGATACAAATCACAGCAAAAACTGATTTTCCAAACTACCGAGCGAGCACCCTTCAGCTTCATCTAGTTTATTGTAAGTATACAAATGGGAGTGCCTTTTGTGCGCCGATGATGTCGATAAAGCATACCATAGCTAGTCATCATCTCTCAAGAGGTCCGTTACCTCGGTCACTTCAGGCTTTTGTTCGGAAACAGGACTCGACGATTGACCGTTTAAGCGATTCTTGCTGAAAAGTGGTTAAGGATTCCACTTGGATTGCGTTGTGTTGAGCGCTTGGCTGTGTTACGTGATTATTGTTTCATCTGACGTTCATAATTGGGATATCTTAAGCAATTCATGAAAATTGCTAATACATTTTATAACTTCATAAGTATTTATGAGCATTAAGAAATTTATATTCTACGTCATTAGTGAACATAAAGAATAATATACCCAAAGAAAAATATCCGTACCTTTCTTAATGCGCCTATCTGTACGCTATATTTTTATTTTGAAACACTGCTTTTATTAATTAAATTCTAAAAAAGGTTAAATACTCTAGTTAATATAGAGTGGAGTGCATTTGGTTTGTTTACTAAAACATCGAGATTATATCGATGGTTATTGAATTGACATTCGAATTGCAATCACGCACATAGGTGGAATAGTAATGATAATTATTATCAGGCTTGTTGCGATAATACAGATTTAGATAGCGCTCGCCACCGAGATAACCTCTTACATAGCTCAGAGCATATAACGCGCCACCCCAATGTACCGTCAACAAATAAAGACCGTCTTAAGCACGATAAATTTTGTGAAGAAATATTGTTTACGAGCCAAAACAAGTCATAATAATTTAAAGGAATATATTTTTAACAAGGTAAAGGATTGTAAATGTAATATTAAATAATTATCAGGCTATTTAAGGTAGCTTACTAGAATTTAGTTAATGTCTTTTTATAAAATATTCAAGAAGATTCTTCTTGCTCTATTTCTCTCTCTAATCACTTTTCAACGTCACAAAGTGAGTTACCTTACTCCTCTGAAACGGGTGGACCGATTCAAATGAAATTTTGTGTGCATATCGGGTAGGTCTGAGAATCAGCCAACATGTATTTTTTATAAACCTAAATGATAAGAATAAGGCAGAACAGTGCCGGATCAGCTAGTATTATATTTATATTTCTTGATATAAAATATAAAGTGAAGCAGTGTATTCAGCAAAATAAAATAGTCATTATTCATACCGTAGTTTCTACCGTTGCCCGTATATAAATTGAAATTTATTCAAATCAGCATTCATTATTGTAACATACATTTATTGTTAGTGAACCAGAATGGTGAGATGGTTGCAAAATGACAATAGTAATTCTCATATCATTTTACGATTGCGTCATTAAATTTTATTTTTTATTAAGTATGTTAACCTTTATATGTGTAGTTATCAATACATAGATACAATCATACAACCTATCTATTTAATTGATTGACGCCATTATATCAATCAAATATATACTAATATTATAATTTTATAAAGTTGAAGCGTTTGTTTATTTGTTTGAACGCACTAATCTCAGAATTTTCTGGTCCGAATTTAAGAATTCTTTCAGTGTTAGATAGTCCATTTATTGAGGAAGGCTATAGGCCATATTTACAGTTTATAATAATTACAATGAAAAAAGTATAGTTTCAATTTTAATTAGAAATAGTTTGTTTATATTTAATTATATTTCAACTCCAGATTCATAACATAACCTTTTTAATTGTTGATAAAGCTTTTTCTATAAAACTCTGATTATGACTATCCCCATACAATTTTATTTCTTATAAGTTTATTCTCTAATATCTCACTGCTTATTAGTTTTTATAGCAACGAAAATTAAAATATTGTAATTAATTTGGTTTTGGATTGTTTATATGAAAATATTTTTTCAAGAGTGTGTTCAATGTGTGTAGTCTTATAAGATTTTCATGCAGCATGGTGCAAATCATGTGTGGTCAGCAGCAATCGTCAAATCGAAATCCTCTTGGAAGAGGCTGTTTAGTGTTTAAGATTTAAGATTTCTTTTTGCAGTCTGTACTTGGCGGATTTCAGAAAGGATCCAAGGAGGGTGGCAAGGCCTCGAGGATGCGCCCAGGGCGGGAGGCGAGGGCCGTGACGTCACGTCCTATCTCGGCGGCCATCTTGGATTATCTCGTCGCACCTGCGGGGTGCGGGTGGATATCGACCGAATGCCTAGAGTATTTTTCATGAAAAATCTAAACAGTATCTTCGACTAATGGGCGGTGTTAAATTGTCGTTGTTATCTAATTTCTTTAAGCCGTTTATAAAGAGTAGATATAATTTATTTAGTAGATTAATATGTTAGTAAATTATTTAAAATGATACTCGCATGTTTAGTTGTTACAAACGTATTTACCTACGCGAAAATCTAGATTTTAAGTAAATGCATATTATGATTCTTTAGCTTGAGTTAATTATTTTAGCCTTTTATCTCAAAAGCAGGTCCAAGATCACCCTAATTACACGCCATTGAAAGCTCAAGAATGAATCACAACATTGGCGATATGTCATTTAAATATTAATTTAATCTGGCCAACAACGTTATCTGTCTGCGACAGTTCGGCTGATGCTATCTCGCCCCATCCCCTAGAGCGCTAGGCTTTGAAAACTTCAAACGATGATCGTGGTACACAAAGACCGCATTACATTTTTACCCACTCCAGTTTATAAAGACGCCCGCTAAGAAGGCGGAGTAATTATTCTAAGAGTTCCGTTTCTGGCTATTTTTAGATCGACTTGTTTTAGTTCGTACACAAAGGCTCCGTTACGACGGTCTGCAGTACTTAACGCTTTTTACAATTAAATATAAGTACGAAATATAATTTGAGCAATATTTTTGGTTGGAATGAAGAAAATTTTCCATGCGAAAGATTGTTTAAGATTAAGACTATTTCAAATTCAAATGAGTGTGTTGTATGAAAACAGGCGTATTGAAAACGTGAATAAAGTACCTACAAATAAGTTTGAAGAGGCGACTAAATGCACAAACCCTATAGTGTAGTAGGAAACAACGGGGAAAGTATGAAGTGGTAATCGACGTTAATTGTGGACCACCGCGACGCAAACACTTAGCTAAAACAATGTAATGTAATCATTAAGAGCGCGTGTCGCAACAGCTGCGTGTGCGCACCTAGCGGTAGAGGGCGATGTTGTTCCGGATATAATGGAGTGAGGGTAAACTAGGGCACGTGCTTGCACCCGGTGGGCAGACCTCCATGATAGATATACAGCACTTGACAAAGGATTACTGGCCAATGTGGAGATACAGGAAGGAAACGTAGTTTAGCCCGATGAGTGCCGCGTATTCTCTATTAATTGCGAAAGTAATTGTAGCTCTTTACTTCTTTACTCTTTTACGCCTAAACAACTGAACAGATTTTGATTATTTTTGGTGCAGAGATATAAAAATATTGAGAAAACAGAAGTAGTGCCTACTATTTGTCAAAGAAACTGAAATTATTATTAAACCGTATTTTTTTTTGTTACTTTATAACTTTTTGCCAAATTTAATGATTCTTATTTTATTTGAAAGCTCTAGTTCTGACATTTCAAAAACAATTATTATTTGATACAACTTTAAAACTAATGACTTTTTATGACATGACTAAATGTTGGTTATTATATTTTTCTCATAATCTATAGATTATTTTAAAGAGTTCTGCACGAAATATATAAGAATACGTGTTTTATTTTAAAACAAAATAACATCGCTGCAAAAGTGTTACTATGAAAACTAGCCAACATATGAACATAAGTACATCCACTGTATTTCGTAAATACGAGATACATTGCACAGATACTGAAATAAAAACATATGACGTTAGGATATATTTGGTACTTTTATCTATTTGTTAAAGAAGTTAGTCGCCTATTTAAATTTCATACACAACTTGAAAATAATCTTTTGACGATGTAATGTCACACAAGTGAGAACTATATTTGAATAACAATAAAGAAAACAGTATTATTTTATCATGTTAATGGAGATATTGTGGTACTTGTGAAAATACTCATATAAGATTCATGTCGACCAACAGTACTGGCAAATATAACAATTAAATCCGTCTCAAAATAATGTAGTTTATTTGATTAATCAATTTCGACTAATCAAATTCAAGTTTTTGTGACGGCATTGTGTCCAAAAGAGGGATTTTTCCGTTATTCTTAAATAGTAGGACATTTATCATAATTGATTTTAACGCTACGAGCCAATTATCTAAGAAAATATTACAAAAATCGGAAAAACATTCCTATAGGGAGTAGACTTATTGCGTGGGCCAGCTTGTTATAAATAAAATTAAGCAAATAAATGTTCATTTACACGCTACCAAAGATGTGTTATGATAGAGGCGATCATTTCGTTCGGGTGCAGTGGCTGAACACGTACCACACATTTGTTGTGCGCCACACGTGGTCGTTGGTACCTTTATGTCATTTATTAGCTCCTAGTACTTTATTCGAGTAAAACATGACAATGTTTTAGACTTAGGTATCGATCATTTTTGTAAAAAAGATATCGGAGCGGGATATAACTAACATATTAATATCTGTTAAAGTATTTGGAATGCGTGAAGACGTAAATATTTCCAGTTTTTGATTTATAAAGAGAATCTAAGTGGACTGCATTAACGAGATTTCCATTTAGAATTTTTTCTTACTTGAAAATAGTAAGAAAAAATTCTAAATTAAACTAGAGCAATACTACACACAATTTTACACTATTATTACTTTCATATCTTATGTGCACATCACAATATAATATTTAAGTACACTTTAATAACTTAGTTACAGATACATAAACTATTATGGAATAATAACTCCAAAATTCCTTTTAATTTTTTTTTCTTTCATATAATAAACTAGATTAAAAATAATTGAGGAACGCGTGAAGTTTATTTTTCTTTTTACTCTTAATATTTGAAGAGTAAAAAGAAAAATTTTTCTCTTAACCAATATGTTGAATTAAAACAAAAATAAATTCAATTAGAACGGCTGAGCAAGAAATAAATTTTCCCTGAATTATACATACTTTGTTTTAAAAACGGAGAACCTCTGAAGACGAGACGCGTCACATTTGAATAGTTGTGGTTTTCAATAGACATAAAGAATAAACACCTGTTTGAATTAAAGGCGTGTCATCCCTACTATCCCTACTAATCCCTACTAATATTATAAATGCGAAAGTAACTCTGTCTGTCTGTCTGTCTGTTA
>NC_052114.1:7502540-7526595 GCF_012273895.1 Zerene cesonia
AAAAGATAAACCAAGATGTCAATAGAATAAAACATTTTATAAAGCCTTCGAGGCGTGTCTGTTCTTTGAAAGAGGTAAAGAGTCATGTTTCAAAACAACGAATTTGATATTTCAATTTTTCGCGCGCTTTGTGACAGGTTGAGGGAATTTTAATGTCTATTCAAAGGGGTTTTTATATCGTTTCGGCGAAGCTGTCGGTGTCTAATTTCATAATCTTTGAATTCGTTTTATTATGGTTTGTGTGTATGTTAATTAGCTTTATACTTACAAAGAATCTGAAGATTTAAGAAGTATGAAAAAAGATTAAGTTACTGATTATGTTACATTCTCTTTTACAGACACAAAATTTAGGATTACTTGCCATTATAACTGAATAGGCATTGCAAGCAAAAAGTTGAAATGGGATGTGATTTTGAAATCATTTGTGTATAATAATATTCATGATCAATGCACGAACGCCCAATTTACGTAAGAACGTAACATGATAAGGCCCTACTTGTAAAACAGGATTTATGTAGTGTTAGGATTTGTCTCGAGTTCTATTTATTTAAATGATTGAAAGATATCATAGAGATCGAGAACACGCGTCGAAAAAATAAATCATACGCTCTCAAAATGACGCCCACCATTAATAAAACTGTTTAAAATATATTTAATAATGTCCACAATGGGACGGGGCACAATGCTCGACCCATAAAGGGGCATTTATTATAGCGACAATATATCGAACACAAAAAGATAGTGTGACAAAGACGCGTACTTTTTAATAATATTGTCATTTCTCAGCAGCAGTGGACTCTTTCAAAAAGCCATAATGCAATAATTTATTTCTTTATAAGAGTTTTTTCTCTGTGGGAGAGTAAGGAGCCAGGTGAGCACGGGTTAACTGATTATTGAAGCCTTTTATAGAACCTCTGTTTGATTCAATTACAGACTATACAAATGGTAAGTATTTTTTATTAATTTTCAATTCGAACATTTTGTAGAGCGATGTTTTTGGTAGGAATGGTTATATTTTCCTCAACTGTAAATATAAATATGAGAAATCGTTACTTAAATATTCGACTAAAAGTTTAATGTAATATTTAAATACACATTTTTTTTAAATAAAAGTGTGTAAGCTATCCATGATAGTTGTGTTTCAGCACTAATAATAATTTATTGTCATTAAATACTTAGAGTATGTAATTTTTAATTTCACCACAGGTTCTGAATTTGCGTTTGACATGATTTCAATATTAGACTTGTTTCAATTTATTATAATTTAACTTATTATAGAGTATATCAGAGTGTCTAATAAATTCGGTGCAAAAAAGTTCGTTGCGTAAAAAATTAACGACAATGTTTATAGTCAAGTCGAGACGGGGCTGACATTGGAGCCACTATAAAATCGATGAAATATCTTTAAGGGGTAGCAATAATTCATAGTGGGCGATTTGAGGCAGAGGCATTGTGACAATGTTAAAATGTTTGCACAGGTAGACACGGGGCGGCACCCTGATGTTTGCGTGGCGCTAACATCATGAATAACCATAACTTCCTTGTATTGTCAGTTTTTTAAACAATTGTCTTCAATGATTTGTACGATGCCAAACGGAGCAGTAAGTTTGATCGTTAATAGTCGATTTATGGGTGTGTAGTTTATTTTTACGTTTTTGAAACAATTGTCGGTTAAATCAATTTATTTATCTGTGTTGGTACAATTATTTATCTATCGAAGCAGGGCAAGTTACTTTTAATACATCTACCAATACGATGTAAT
This sequence comes from Zerene cesonia, assembly GCF_012273895.1. Lineage (NCBI taxonomy): Eukaryota > Metazoa > Arthropoda > Insecta > Lepidoptera > Pieridae > Zerene > Zerene cesonia. Next base: position 7,504,303 of record NC_052114.1, read on the forward strand.
TTTATAATTCTTTATTAAACCCGATATTCATGTTTAAAATTGCTTAAAAGTGAATATTCTTATTTATAAATCAAACAATAAGATAAAAAGGAAAATCTTGTTTGATCGATTATTTTTAATACACAAAATTGACTATTTGATCTTTTGATTTATAAATATATATATTATCTTGCTATAATAAATGTTCAATTCACCAACTTACTAAAAAGTTGAAAGCTAGCTGAAAGTTATTTTTTTTTGTCTATTTACTAATTCTGTTAATATTCATTCAAAGTGTTTGTTAAGACATAAGGAAGGTTCTTATGGAGATACAACCGTACCACAGTGAGGCTGGGGCGGACGGCTAGTACTCCGTACTAAATAAAAATTAAAACAGAGTATTACCATATGCATAGATATTAAAATATTCACACGGTTGGACCATACACAAAAAAGTTAGGTCGACTCGGTGACCATGTAGTCGAAGCACGTACAGGTAAGGCTGGATAGTTTCACTAAATCCCGTCACCCGAGCGCGTTCCGGGAAGCCGCATGAAGTCGTCACGTGGCGCCCCACTGGGACGGTAGCGCGCGGGCGGTCCCTACCCCCCCTAATTAATTTTGATGTATTTACCTTCATGAATGCGAGCGCATTAGCTTCGATATCTCCGCGAGTATGTCGTGGAACTTCATAGCGTTCGCGTAATTTTATAGCCGTTTTTACGTAACGTTTATCGATGCTTTGAATTACGCTAAAAGCGTTCTAACACCATTGAATTTCATACTAAATTTTTTGATGAATAAAATTGTTTAAAGGGACGATCTAGATAAGATAGAACTAAAATGATGACGTTTTAGCAAATGATTCATATCTAACGATTAGATCGTGTGTACATTATTTCGGTGACATTTTATTTTAACGAGATTTCGAAATGTTTTCGAAATGTTAACTTGTAATTATTATTCAAAATTAAAGACCTATAATATTAAGGCTAAGGTGAACGGATATAAGAATAAAATTCGTAAACATTTTTATGTTTTATCACTATTATTTATGATATGTTATAATTTTATGATGAATATATCGCATGTAGTTAATTAAAAGCATCATAAAACACAAGGAAATCCGTATATCATCCTAATAATCACGCTACATATGAAAATTTCAACATAAATATTATTAAAACCAGTATTAGGTGTGTACTATGTTGTTTTAAAAAAACTAATTTAAAGCTGGTGTACCTACATCCATCGTAGATCATACATTTGAGTTACATTTTAACCGATTAAATAATAATTTGCAGGCATAACTTTTAATAGTTTTAAGCGGAAAATAAAAAAACTTAATAGATTTAACCTTTATGACAACCTTTATGATTTATTTTCGATTTGAATGTAGAGTGATGGTGTATCTTTTATTATTGAAAAGTAAACTACGTTAACTAAATACGTCAGACCCTTTTCGGTGACACTAAATAACTCATTTTGAGATAAAATTTTATATCTATATATTATTAAACTAAGATGTAGACTACTGTTTACTTGATACACTTTTATGATATTTACTATTACTACATGCAGCGTCTCAAAGCGGGCAGACGTTTTTTTGTAAGACTTTTTAAGTCCAAGTGGAGCAAAAACGAAAAGTATTGATTAATAAGTGGTGTATCTAAGCCGCCTTTATTAGATACAATTAGTAGGTATAGGCACATAAAAAAGTATACACATTAAAAAGTAACGTAAGAATCACGTTTAATATATATATATAGCTATTAAATACCCGATTTGATATATTCTCAGGGATATTATGGCATGGTTACGCTTATACTAGGGCTATTAAGGGATCAAATTTGCGTACACATCCCTATAATATAGCATTAATGATTTGCCGTTACTGATCGACCCTCCGGCAGTAAAACTCATTTAACTGGTGCGTTACGAATGCGTTTACGTAGAAATATGCGGAAGATCGAGATGTTTGGCGGTGGAAAACATAATGGTTATAAGCTCTTCGTAGTCGGTCTTGAGTAGTTAGGATTTTGTCATTGTAAATAGAACAAAACTTATTAGAAATAACGTGATAATTTTACTTTATAAAAAACGGTTCTTATTCTGAAAAGCCCCAACATTATTTTCAATACGTAGATACAACGAAATATAGTTATAAAATATAAGTACACATAAATATAAGGAAAAATTGTAACTGATTAAAGATAAATATGAAATGAAATGAAGGAACAAATGAAAAATTTGTATGTATAAACTTACTAGATAAATGTTGTAAAGAAAATAGAGAGAAACGTTTAATTTTATGTTTGCTCGTAGCTACTAGACATAAACAGAAAACATTTGCGAAGTAGCCCAACGCTACGCTACGTACGGGACAATTTTATAGGCTTTTTATAACTTTTCTTCATTAAGTTAACTGCTAAATAATCGCTATAGGCGAACGTTCGCACAATTCAGTCGAACATAAAATTGAAATTGCGATTTCGACAACACGCCCCAACGATTAGAATGTGTCGTAATCTTTGTCAACGAATTAAACTTTGACCGAATTATCGTCGAAGCGGCGCGTTCACATCGTTAAATTATCTCGTATTGCAATAAATGTGTCGTTGTTTTGATATAATATCGGCGTGTTTGGTAACAAGGACGAGTCGTGTCGAATTTTAATAGAGCATGCAATGGGGTAGGCCGCTGTGCGGTTCCGACGCTCAATTTTTTTGTAGAAATTGTTCAGTCAGTTGTCCGAAAGCTTATTGATTTATTAGTTTACCTTTTGTTTGCGGAAGAAATATATTTTTTTTGAATTCTTTTCGAAAGAATTGCATATTCAATTAACTGTGTTACTGTGTGATCTATATTATAGTTTTCACATCTAATTAGTGAATTATAATATTAGAAGGTTCTATTTAAGTAACACGACGATTATTTATTTATAATTAAATATCGTTTTTAGTATGTACAAACATAAAGTCAGGCGTGAACTTTAAACAATTCATGACAAGGGATAAATGCAGATGAGCACCAGAAAAAAGTATTATATTGAATATGTAATGTTGGTAGCTTTCTTTCTTTGTTCTGTAAATTTAGCAGAGAGCTCGCCTTTGTGCGATATCTAGACAAAGACATCAAACAAACGCGAAATAATGGGAATAAACGTGGAGTTTTTGTGGATGTCAGTGGCTTAAGATTCTGTACGCAGGTACTTTCGTTTGTTATACTATTGGAGCGAAATGTTTTACGTAAATAAATAATAGAGATTACGCCTTTCATTTAATCCGTCAAGAGACTTTATGTGGATCAACTATAAGTAGCAAGAAATATTGTTGCATACAAATTTTCTAAAGCCTTTTTTACGTTATAAATCGTAATTGTACAATTTGGTCGAAATAATTCATGATTTAAATTTGTCTCATCTCTATATCGCATTATTTTCATATTAATTAGACTGGTATAATACATATATGGCATTTTCACTAGTTTTACATATAATATTTACGGAGGATAACATGAATGCTTCGTAAGAAAGTTCTCGTATTGTTATTTCAAAGCAAATTATGTAGTCTATTTTCGGGATTGTCAACTGAGTGGTAAAGTTTGGTTATGCGAAGATAGTTTTTTTTCTTATATATTTTTTAAGGCTTTTAAAGTTTTCAACGGATTTCAATTGGATCGAATCCCGCCTCATAATTGATCTATTTTATATTCGCCTAATAATATTATTAGTCTTTTTATGTAGGTACTTTTAAAGAAATACCTAACATAGCAAACGATGTTACGTAAAAGTTTTCAAGAAATTCTATACAAGAATTAGGTACTTGATTTATCTGTTATTGGAGAAAGATTTAACACAAAAAGTTTTTTATCTGTGGCAAACGAATTTGCTAACGACAGGCAAATAATTCCCAACAAAATAAATAATACTATTATTGTCCACTGAGTGTTGCAAGTTATACTTGTGTGTTGCCACTGTGGATAACAAAAGATACCAATAAATTTTAATACAATACAACGTCACCGCATTTGTTATGCAATTAATGGATAACTGCGTAAAGTTATTATAAATGGGCGTTAGTATTGTTATATCGAGATGCTATGTTTATTATACTATTGTCATATTGTAAAGCAACTGAATGTTAGTATGATCTCTATGAAAGAGGGACTATTATTGAATTTTGGCATGAATTACTGAAATAACTGTGAAAAGAAAATTTAATGCGTACATTCTAATAAAATAAAATTTAAATGTAGGTATGTACTTAAGCGAACGTTTTCGTGAACGGAGTATTAAATAAATTATACAATTTGATGCATTTTTAATAAAATTTCTTTAGAATACAACAAATGAATTAACCATACAATAAAACCACCGAACATTGGTAATATGAGGCACCTACATATTAATGCTTTGGATTATACCAATCTGAATTCTATTAATCTATTGTATCGTTTGAATTGCGATTTAAATATTATCTATAAACTTACAATGAGCGGGACCATTTTCTCAAAATGTTTAATATTCACAAACAATTTCCTAAATACTTTAATCTTAAAATTTCCTATTAACCCGCTCCATGTTCCTCAAATATTAAAAGATCATTAGCTTGTCACAGCCTCATACCTGCCTATTCATTATCTTGTCAAAATATTTCTCCCAAATATTTTTTTTTGTAAAATTCCCGTGAATCTATCGGATTGTCGGGCAATGACATCTCAATATTCGCTACAAAGAGATACATTTGTCATTGTCCATTAGATGATATTGTTACGAAACATGTAAAATATTAACTTTTACTTTGAACTGTTATTAACACAAATTGTATACGTATTGAAGTAACAAATGTTGTAATTTTGAATCAGTTAGGTGTTGTATTTTAACTACAAAGAAAGAAAATTATGAACTGTTTAAACCTACTTAGGTACTTAGGTGTATAAGGTTTTAAAACTACTTCGTAAACTACGGCGCCTATATGTTTTATAAAAAATTTAAGTAGATATATGTTGCTGTGTGTATTGCTTAAAGCAGTGGTGGCTCAGTGGTGAGGACCTCAGACTTCAAAATCAATAAGTCGGGGTTCGAGACCAGGTGAGCGTGCAGGAAATAAATTGATTTTTCAATTTATTGTGGATAACATGGATAACACCACTGCTCGAAACGGTGAAGGAAAACATCGTGAGGAAACCGGCATGTCTGAGTTTCAAAAATTCGACGATATGTGACATCTGCCAACCCGCACTTGGCCAACGTGGTGGATTATGGCTTAAACCCTCATAGGAGGCCTGTGTCCCAGCCGTGGAAACATATATGGGCTGATGATGATTATGATGAAATATTGCTGAAATATGATAGGCGAGATTTAAAATAATTAGCCTCAATCATGGCCAACTAAGGCTTAATTTTAATTTTAATTGTTAAAATTGTTTTATTTTTAATAGTGAAAGAGATTTTTTTATTTGACCGCGCTAATATCAGGATCCCAAGGGATTAATCGGGATAAAAATTAACCTACCATCCAAGTCAGCTCATACCCTGTCTGTATATCAAATTTCATAAAAATCCGTTCAGTAGTTTTAGTCTGATTGATGGACAAACATTCAAACAAACAAACTTTCACATTGATAATATTAGTGTGAAGTGTGGTTAGAAAGTGGTGATTATTTTATTTTGATTATCACAATAATCCTACTAATGTTATAAATGCAAAAGTTTGTAAGGATGTGTGTGTGTTTGTTGCTCTTTCACGCAAAAACTGCTGAACTGATTGCAATGAAATTTGGTACGTAGACAGCTGGACAACTGGAATAACTTATAGGAAACTTTTTATCCCGATATTCCTACGGGGTACGGACTTACGCGGGTGAAACCGCGGGGCGCAGCTAGTATGCTATATTCGAAGATTTATAAGAATTGTTTCAATTAATTAATTTCTTTTTAAAAATTCACAATTTTATCAAGTCCTACAGAACTGGTTGTATTATTAGCCAATGCATTTATTTGGGGGATAGGTTACATCTGCCTCATCAAAAGTTTATGTTATGTTTATAGAATACGGCAATAATAATTTATATTCTTCATTATCAATTTATATTGATATAATGATACCTTTTCGTTAAGGCATGGTATCTATTCTAAGACGAATAAGGTGCGACAGTTACTCATAACGTGAGTACTATTTACATACTACGCATCTCTTCCGTATTATTATAGACATGCAAGTAGGTACGAATAAAGCACATAGCTGAATACAAAAGCGAATACAGCATAAAATAAAAATCGCATTGTAATCCGGTATTGGCCGTAGATAAGGAGGGTTTGTGACAAGGCAAGAATTATGTGCTCCAGAGGGCAATTTTTCTTTCCCGGGATTTATTCTCGTAATTTATTGAGGATCTGCCTGTATCTGGTCTAACCTGGGCGGGGGTCTAGTTATTTTAGCAATTAAAGGAATCTGATTGCTAATTAGGTGAGTTTAATCAAGGGTATGATGTATCGACATTTTGAATGGTGTAAAGATCAATGTTTATCTGAATTTCGTTATATATATACACGTTTGTTGTTCAATTAAGTTTTTGTAAAATATATTTTATCAAACTAGACTTTTATGTTACTTTACACTACACAATTATTTTTTATTAAATATGATTAAATTCTTATCTTGTATGACAATATTTTATTCGAGTCCATACAGACAATCTGTACTTATTTGTATAGCTTTATATATAGGTATGTAAAAAGCGGGACTTACGGGAGCGCAACCGATACATTTACTGGTTCTTGTCTACCTAAGAAAAACATCGTATCAGCGCGTCGATCAAATAATATTCATATGAGAATATAACACTTATTTTTTGCAGAGCGTGCTTAGTCATGAATTGTGGTGAAAAGTGTTTCTAGTACCGACATCGAGAGTCGGCTTAAACCAGTCCCTACCCCTCGACCGCAGTCGTAAATTTAGGGTTTCATAAAACCAGATCTGAGATAAGACACAGTGTAGAGAGAGCCCGGATCAAATGCGAACCTTTGAATTGCCATAGACAATAAAAATAACGCCAGCGCATCTGCTGATACATTCCGCGTCCATGCCACAAAATTTGTCGTGTTTACATAAAATACGCGGCGATAGCGATCGAGGATTCACCAGAAATCGTGAAAAAACGAACGCGTCATTTACAAGCGCACTAGCAATATGAAACGTACGTATGCGAGCAAAAAAATTCGAAGTAACCTGTCAAGAGGCGCACAAAAGCGCATTATGATTTTAACAAGTTTCTGAATTGTTCGACTATTATGAGGCGTGTATTAAGCCTCACCATAGTAAGGGTATTTGGGCGCCTTTGTGGCTCGGTATTGACAAATAACTTAAGAATCACTCTTAAAGCAAAAATAATGGAGGATTAGTGTTGAAAAGAAAGTTTTTTTTTTAGTACTTGTTAGCGATGGCGCCATTGGCCCAATATTGCATTAATCCCTATCTGGCTCGAACCTTCTGTTTTCTTAGTGAAAGTATTGAAAATATATCAAGTGGAAGTATTGTTAGGAGAAAAGACGTTTGCGTAACAATATGAAAATACAATGATCGTTCGCTTCAAGTCTTTTGCTTGCGTAATTAAAATTTGTATGAATCTCTGTTTGCCATTCGAGACTTTCTGTCATCGAGATGTTATCGCGTTACTACGTGTTCGAGTGGGCGATTTCGCTAAACTACGACTTATAAAATTGACATCAAAGCGTCGTATTCAGCATGAGAACGGGTTACAGGCAGCGTGTCGGGGACATATATTTAAAGCTTCTGTAGATAGGGGTGCAATAATTTTGACAATGACTAGCAGCCTTACCCGGGCGAGGCGTAGGCGCGGGGCGCGGGTAGCGGGGGGCAATCTGCGCACTAAATCACGCTACGAATAAAATTTATGGCGCCGAGATAAAAACTCGCAGCTTTTCTCTTTTACGTTCCTTCCCCCGTCCGTCCTGCGCGCCTGCCCCCTCCCGCGGAAAATCCATAGGGATTTTTCCAAGTGTTCCAGCGACGGCGTGTGTGGGGTCGAAACGATTTTGTTTTATGCTTATTGCCGGCTTGCGATGTTTTGTTTTCTAAGTTGCAAGATAAGGGATTGCTGGCGAGATTGTGTTCGTAGACGGACTAGACGACGAGGTTTTCTGGTCGCGTTCTCGTTCATGTTAATATCTCAGGAGCTAAGGCAACGAACCCTTCACTTAGAAGTTGTTTGTAGGTAAATTACTAATAATGAAATAATAACAAGTTTGTTATATTATGTTTAGGTCTTATAATGATTACTCTAGTGGCTAAATTTTTTAAATTAAAGCATTATAATTCCTCACGTTTGTAATTTGCTAACTTATTATTATATTAATGTTGTTCATGTTGATCTTGAGTAAAAAAAAATGTAGTATCTGCTATAAAATTAAACGAGCTTCTTGAAAACTGTCTTTTTTGAATTTGACCTCTGTATTAAATATATTTTAACTGGATATGCAGCTGCAGGCTTAGCGTCCTAAGCCGTATTTCTAAAACTACGGATTTAGACCACAGCAAAAAGCATCATTCACGTCATTCTGATTGTCTTACTTATCAGTACTCAATCAGTGTTTACATTATTACAACAGCCTGATCTCCGTCAAAATAATGTCCCTATTAGACAACAAAACGTTTTCAAAGGAACTACAACAAAAAATGTCAAAAATATCTACGCCAGGCGCAGAGATTACTCGAGAGCAAGGCCATCTGTGGATATTGAGACTATCTCACACGAGACGAGAGCTTATCAGCCGATCTCGGCTATGATTTTGTGAAGAAAAAGCGAAAGAAAAGGCTCCCATTTATAGCTGAAGAACCATAGAGTACAGAGCGCACGCCACAATCGCATTAGGTTGGCGGCTGTCGAACGCGATGATGATTTGAATTTCCATTGTTTATGGTGGCAGACATGTGTCAAAGTTCGATCGGAATTTAAATTCGGCTCCTTTGTTGTGTGTTTTTTTGTCGAGTTGTAAACACGGCACAGTGATGTTCCAATTTGGTTTAGAGGTTGTATCTATGACTTTCTTGTTACTCTGGTAATATTTTTGACGTCGGTATTCCGAATGAATAATTACGAATCATTCTCGTAAGGCCCCTGTTTCTGACTATACCACCTACCTACTTGTGTTTTTATTTCAAACAAGATTCGAGTTTAAATCCAGTTGGATGTCAGACACATTTCCTGCAGTCGGAACTTCAAAGCAAGCTAGCATCTGGTAAATTACCAAACTCGAAGCATGAGCGAGGGCACGACACAAAGCAGCAACCATTTTGTTCCGACACTTTTCAAAATTGGAACGTGACGGTTGCAAGCGCTGTCGACCAGAGACAATGATATGAAAAGGAAAAATGTAAACGGCCCTACGTTAAGCATAAGCATTGCTCAATGCTATATTATATCTGCCTTGTTGTATGTAGGCAATTATGACGTGTTCTGATTTTATTGTCAAGCGCATGAGGGTCGAGAGTGGCGTGTGTTTGAATAGACTGTTTTGCTGTTTTGGTATTCAGAGATGTTAATTTAAAAGTGCGTTCTTGAACCCTTTCAGAGGCATTGTATCTTTGTGTGCTTTGTACAGAGATGGTTTATCAGCGTCGCGGGGTACATAAGTACTGTTTTTTCATTCAGTAATGCTTTTACATTTCAAAGGGGTTAAATGTTATTCAGACTGGCTGCCCGCTTAGAAAACGTGTGGGTGTTTGGGGGATTGGGAAATACCTATTTAGTTTGTTTGAATGAGCACACTGAATTTTGTTTGTGATAATGTTCTTAATATAGATAATGTCTTTAATATTCGTAACGTGTGAATTTTCTATTCGGAGTGTAGTTATTCAATCTGAGTCCCTTCATTAGGTGTATTATAAGGGCTATAAAATTTTTATATGTATATTACCTATGTACTACATAGGTAATATAAACAAATAGATGGTAATATGGCAATCTGAATTTAGTCTTCAGTTTTCTTTATTTTGAAATTGTTTTGTTTTTCTAATCTATTAATGATTTTAATGGATTCATAGCCCCTTCATTCTAAACGATTAACAGACACTAGTGTTTATTTAAAAATATAAAATCAGTACATTTAATATCTACTTTAACTAACTTTATTTACACACGAAATTGAAGTCTACAAGACTGACTTCCCTATTTAATAAATAATATACGCATTCAAAATGCTAAGGGCTGGTGTCAATCAAACATTCATGTTCTATTCATTTGAAGAATCATATAAATATTATTCCTAATTCCGACCTTAGTGACAAGTTTTTATAAAATTGTACAAAAGCACGCTGGGCACGTAAATGCAATTTATAATAAAACATGTATTTTTCGTTAGTACTTTAAAGTTGCGAGTGCAACTTGTTAGATATCCCATATATACTAATTAAGAAAGCGCTGTGCTGGTACAATAGTATTTTATATGAGTCTACTTATATTTATTACTTATTTTCATAGGTTGCATTCCTTCAGTGCTTCCTCTTTCAATTGTGATTCTCTTTTTTTTAAGCGATCAGTGCCACCGATGAACCTTTACTCTGAAAATTGAAGCAAATAGGTTCCAACGTAGAGCATATGAACTAACCTTTTCTCCTATTATAGAGTAGATTATGTTGCGTATGTCATACACAACATAAAATATAACTTCATAGAGATGAAAATGAAACTATAAAAAAAAAAAATAAAAAAAATATTTATTGATCTCATCTTTTACAAATTAATTTTTTTTTAAGTTTCTCATAGAAGAGAATGTATAAGATCAAATCAAATCCTCTTTATTATGCTCCTTTACAAAAAAGCATATAGTACAAAAAAATTTAGGTAGAGTTTTGGTAGAAATATAGAGAAATAACAGTGTTGAGGATGGTTCTTTTAGTATACATATTTAAACAATATAAATATATCGTTTTGTCAGGTAAAAATTTTTAGGGACTTCATAAATTATGCAACAATAATCTCTTTTCAATTAATGTAATTGCATAAACTTCAATAACCTTGAAACTCTTGGTTCTTGGTTACTTGCTTAGTTATTAAACGTACCGCCATAGAGTTTAATTTATTAATAGTTACATGGGTTACTTGTTAGAATAGCAGATAAACTTATTTAACTTATATAAATATCTAATACGTAGTTCATTCACATTCCATAAAAATTTGATCATAATTTAGGGGCTTCAATTTTTAATTCTCTTGCTATTATTTCCGATTTATTACATTTATATATAACTATTAAAAAAGTTATTTAATTTTAAAAATTAATAGGTGGTACTGTATATCTATGTTTTGACCTATTAGATATATATTATGTGTATTTGTAGATGTGTATTAAAAATGTAGATATTGTTCTTCAAATGAACCTCATCTTACCGTCTCCTAGCTCATTTTTATCTTCACTAAACACCAAAAATCACATAATTGTACATGTAAAGATTATATATGACAAAAGTACATATTTAAAGCAAATAGAATGTTTCTAAATTTATTTTATTGTTCCGTAACTTAGAGATACTTAAAAACTTTGTTATTTGTGTGATAGGTACTTTCGAAGTGATGTATCTGAAATTTAGCACATTTTGATAGTAAAATAATAAATTAATTTTATGGTTATGCTATTAATAATGTATATTACTTGTTTCTTTGAACGCGCTAAGCTAAGAACTATTAGACCGATTCAGTTATAATAAATTGCATACTTACATAATAATTGTCTGTATTTTATTACATATAGGTATAATATAGACAATGAAGAAATAACTATATATAAGCTAACAGAAGACATGAAAATAAGATTTTTTTACTGCATTAATTTTTGTTGTCAATATAACTGTATGGTTATATACATTTCGATGCTTGTGAAGTTTTGCAAGTTAAACACAAGCGAAAAGCTTTTTGTCAAACTAAAGTCTTCAGTGAACTGAAAACAATAAACAGATACATTCATACTACAACTGCTGCATACTCATATATTACGCAACTAATACATTAAGTGAATTATAGGCAATTAATCTCAACATATTTATATTGCAAAGTCAAATCTGTGAAATGCAAAAAACGCCATCGCGTACTCCCGCCATCCATCAAAGCGCGAAAGCGACTGACGCTGCGCACACAGCGACAATCTCCCGCCCAAAAAGAGAAAAAGAAAATTTAAAAGTGTACACTCCCACCGGCCCGCCTTCGCTCGCCGCCTGTAATTCGTCGCAGCCAATGGTGAGCGGGTGCGCCGAAGCGTCGGTCGAAATCGCCGACCCGCTCCGAGCGAGTCCGACTCGCGCTCACAACAAAAAATCATACGACTGGTTTAGTGTCGGGTTGCGTCCCATCGATGCCGCTTCGTGTATCGCGCTTAGTCGAATAATAGCGCGCCTGCGCAATATGGACTAAATATCATTCAAAACATCGTTCCAATCTCATTCCAAAATTAATTTACACTAGTGACCTGTGATATTGTATGAAAATGAACCTGCGGACGGAATGGAGCGCATTTCAGTGTTGTTTATCAGGCCAGCGTTATTTGTGATTAGTGATAGTGATCGACAATTAAGTGATACGCAGCTGATAGGGACATTTTAGGTATGTATTATAGTATTTCTAGAATTGAATACAAACAACCTTTAGATTAGATTGTCCAATCTAGAGCTGGTAGAGGTTGACACGAAAAACAATAAGTCAACCTTGTTATTAAATCGATGCAACGTTTATTTAAAGTTGACAAAGTGGAGCAGTAAAAATTAGTTTATTTACATAATATGATACTGCATACTATTTAAATAAATAAACACTATAAAAGTAGAGTCAAGACAGACGGTAAATGTAGAGCTGCATACATCAATAATTGCTCTATTTGTTATATTTTCTTATATGAATACTAAAAGAAACATTATGTTTTGTTAAGTGGTTAAATTTATTTTGATTATGTATATATCCAAAAAAAAACATGTTATATTTTTATTAAAAATGACCATACAACAATATTTCATCGTAAATTGTGTGAAAATATCTCTATCCGACGGCACTTTAATGTTGGCGTGTAAACAAACAAAATATTAGCATTAATGCTGCTCACTTACGGGATTGTTTTTTTTTTATTTTCTCTATGTTTACATTATTAAAATTATTTGTGTAATGTCTTTATAATCAATACAAAACCTGAATTTATGTATAAAACGTTGAATGTAGAGCTAAACATTAATTTTTTATCTATCTACTTGTATATTTTATTATTAATTAATATATCTAACACTGAATATTAAAGTGCTTAAATATATTTTTAAGAAGCTTAATAAAATGCATATGATAACCAAATAGAGTGTTCTTTTGGATAACTTAATAGATTATGTCTTTTGAATTGTTATTATATTTATTTTAAATATTTAAATTTGTAACCACGTTAATATGTTTGTTATTAAAGCCCACTAAAAATTACATAACAATTTCTAATTAAACTAATGCGATATAAAATAGATAAAAGGTTAATAAATGAAAAAAGTAATCAGAAAGTATAAGAAACAATTATAATTAATATCACAATATATAAAGAATTATCATAATATTGAATAAGGTTTAATTAAGTACAAACATAAATTAAGGAACGATTGAAGTATCTCTCTATTGATTTATTTATTATTAATTTTAGATAAAAAAAACATGTGAACAAGAATTAATAATGCTTGAGGTATACGTATTAGGTTAGCATTTTTAATCTTATCAAATCTAATATATTTTTTTATATTTTTTGAATATATAATAAATATTTATTAGGTGGTTGTGTGAAAAGCTTGAATTTATTATGCAATGACATTTAAAATGTAGGCAATACATTATCAAATAATTACCTTATATCATAATGTGTAAAATCTGGTGAGATGAATAATTACATATTAATAGATAGAATTATTTCTTGTCTACCACTTTATGAAAACGAGGCAGACAGAATTTATCTTTCTGCTTTTGGAGTTGGTAACAATATTTTAATTAATAAAGATAAACATCTCGATCTTAGAAGTTGAGTTATTTTTTTTTGTATTTAATGTTCTCAACGTGATTTGGCTTATTTTCATAATTTGTATATTTTAAATACTATTAAGAAACGAATTTCACTATATTTTATATAACTCAACTTAATCTCCGATTGACAATCTTTGTTCATAGATTTATAATCAAGGCAGTAGAAAATATAAACTACTACACGTAGGTACTAGGTACAAAAATTTTTATGCAAAAAAAAAAAAAAAATTGGTAGACTAGTAGGGAATATAAGTTTGAATTTCATTTGTAATACGGCTATCTTAATCTATTTTTTACTGGGCTTAAGAGTTTTTTTTATAAATAAATCCATATAATATTATGGGATACATGTAACTACAAAGATTATTGAACTTAAAAAAAAACTTGTATTTAATGCATCATTCGTGTACACAGAGCAGGTTTGTAAACAAAAACTTATGTATTCCGACTAGTAATACGAATAAATACGAAAGCACAAATCAATGTCAATGTCGGATCACTGTTTTCGTTTCAAAGCCCTGCGTTTTCGGACGTTACGATTGGCCGCCATGACAGTTCGCGTTCGAAATTTGAATGCGGCTGATGCGCAAACGACGATTAGCATTCGATAAGATTACACATGTGTGCGTTACGTGTGTTAAGATTTCCGCTGGAGATACCTATGTAGTGGATATCCTGTAGGCTATTCTCAAATAATAGACCTACTATATCGGGCGGTATAAACAACTTTTCCATATTGAACGACGACAATTTGAGAGGTATGTTGATTAAGCTATGAAAACAGTAAGCAAGAAGTGCATACCGAGATACGTACTTAGGGTGAAGTGGCAATAAAAATACATTTACTTCGGTACCCTTTCTGGCTGCATTTAACCTTGGCTAGAGCGTTTTGAGAGTCGAGCCTGCAGCTAATTATGATATTTAGGTAACCTATTGCGATCTAAATGTTATATTGCTTCTGGCTGTTAAATGAGTTACTGAACTGCAAGATATATACTTAAAACAGTTTAATAGCATACAGTGAAATGTATTATGAACGTTTGAAAAATTAATATAACAATAATAGCACATTATGCCAAGATAAAGTTGTACCATTTTATATAAAAAAACAAATAGTTAATTTAATGATTGAAATTAAAATATACAAAGTACCATTAATAGAAAGTAAAATACATATTACAGTAATTGTCTATATGTAGAAAAAAATTACATAGGTACGTTTAGGAAAAATGGTAAAATCAATATTATAAATCTTTAAATGCCAATGATCATTAGGTTTTTGTCATCGTTGTATGAATTAAAAATAAAATTTATAGGGTAATAATTTGCTTCATTTAAATAACGACTATTGACCGCCCGCGGTTGTACATGTACTAATTAATTGTTTATTAGTGTTATGACAGCAGCCAGCTTCCGATCTTCAAAGAAAGTCTACTAAAAACGATAAGTAATTACATAAATTTTTGTTTTTTTTTTAAAGAGTTTGAAAGATAACGTAATTGTACATGACAGTTATGTAGTTTTTAAACGAACGTTACAAAAATGTGTCGTTTTGTAAAAAAATAGCATTTAAATAAAAAATAAAACCTTGGGCATGGTTGCCTAAACAGTAAAAAACAAATTAATTAAAAATATAGCGTCATGATAAAATTTACAAATACTGTTTTTACGTTACCAATCATCAACTACGTATTTTAACAAATTAACCCATAATAAATTCATTTTCAATTTGTTATAATACTAAGTTATTAACAGTAATTACTGAACACAAAAATTCATTCAATTCCAACAACAAGAATAATAATCATATGCAATGTTAATAAGTGCTTTATCGTTAAAGAACGAGTTGATCCATTTTGGTCCATATGGAGATTGTTTTTATCTTTATAGCTCTGTCAGACACAGTTTTACACATGGGCCTAACAGGTTCAATCAATTTATTTAATTGGAAACTCACCTACAGATAATAAGCGGCCCTTTGATAATGCTACTATTAATTGATATTTGTTCGAACGTTTTTTGACTGATGAACAGAAATATTTTTATAGAGTGAAGAGATAATTTTTGTTTGTGAAAACAGTAGCTAATGTGTTATGCAACGGATTCGGATGCTTGTATGTTTTTTATTTGGTTTATTTATTTAGACAGTTAAGTATTAAATTATAATATTACAAAGTTGTACGATGTATCTGGAAAGGAAATAATCAGGTAATCCTTTTCTCCTTTTTTCTTTCCTTTTCCTTTATACTGCGTTATTTTCATTTGACCAAAATTTTCTTTTATACTGATTTTAGGCACAAATAACATTTTTTCCCGCATAAGTCAATAAATATTACATGAAAATAAAAATGAAAGATGTGGCAATGCGATACGAAACCTTATCAGAGATAAAGAGTTGTGTACTGTGATTTATAGCATAAAATGTTCTTGATAGTGTTCAATTTTGACATAACGACGCTTATCTATATTGTGATTTTTAATTTTTTTTGGAAGAACTTTAAAGTTTGTCATTTTCTTGCATATTTGTATATTGATTATATTGAGAGTGGCTATAGTGCTTCGATTTTAGTTTGTGAGTTACCATTTTTTCCGTTATAGAATCAGACCGATTTGAGATGTGCTTTTTGATACATGGAGTAGCTTAAGTTTTTAAAATATTTAAAAATCGTGCACATACGATTTTTAAATATTTATACGGTTAAATAACCGTGAAATAAAATGACGGATTTAAGTATATACACATTTAATTCAAAAAATGCTTGTCTTGTGGAAATCTTTATTTTAGCCATATTAGGTTTACATTATAGAATATTTTATCGATTTATATACATATTCTAGTGAATTTAACACCCTACAATTCCACGTCATAAATATTTATTACTTTGTCTGGTTCTTATAGTAATCAAAGATTTTTTTTATTGCATATATCTGCCATTTTCTTGTTCATTAGTTGTTTTATATTTTTGACATTTGAGCACGGCAATGTGGTGTGCTCGGGCGGTATTTTAGAGGCCTGAATAAATTTTCGACTTGAAGATATAGGTACCTTGTATTTTGAGTAAACCGGTTATATTAGCTATTAGAAAGAAAACTGAAACTGAGTGTTAACAGGGTTCATACGAGTATTATTCTTATTCCAATTCTTTAATTTTAAATTGTAATAATAGTTTACTAAATCGCCTCGCTATTCACACCTTTCAGTAAATTAATTAATGAATTTACACGTTCCCAACGTCTTATCATACGTTATCATTTCGATATTATGAGGAAATCACACAAAATGGACGCAAATTGCGATAAATATGTGATTTCTTTTATTTTATCTTTAATCCTTTTTTCAGTCGATGGTCAGATAGCGGCTTTAGCGGTTGTGATAGAAACAAGGGCTTAGTATCATCGCTTGTCTTTATTAGTGCAGTATCTCATCTTATCAGCGTAATTGGTAAGAGTTGGTATTATTATTGGGCTTTTTGTTGAGATGCCGTTCTATAGTTTTAATTAGGGATTGTTACAATTGTAAGGGTAGTATAATCATTATATAATAAATAATTATATAATACTTTTTGTGTATAGATTTTGATTTTGTAGATATTTTAACTTTGTTTTAAGGATTTTTCGTATAATTCTGTGGTAATAGGTATCTATTATAAGTATTATCGCTATAACCATGGATGAATGCATATATAAGTTTAACTTTGAGCGTAAATTGTTTGCTATGTATTTTGATTGAAAGACTTAGGTAGGTGCCTGTAACTAATGAATCAACATTATTTATAAACTAAGACCACGATGTTTCCAAGCTAATTTTAAATAGGGAGCGTTACAGCGGTACTCTTATTTTATCTGATATTAAGTTTACGATAAACTTACCGTAAATAGAAAATTGTAAGCTCAATTAAGTGTTTAGTAAGAAGTTCTTTATATACTACAAAATAAAGATTAAAAACGTGTGCATATCAATATTTAGACAGGAAAAACTACTGTGAACTAAAATCAGCGCGTGATCACAGATTATACTATCTTATTGACACAAGTTAGTCACATCAAGACGGTTATCAATGATGCCGCTTCGATGAAGCATTGACATGCATTACGCATTTTGGATTGGAAATGTAAACAATTGATAAAGTTTAGTCTATGACATTTTAAATTTGGAATTTGATTGGACTTTAGAAATGATTACGGTAAAAAACAAAACAGCGATTTTCTCTTATTTGAATTGTTGAAAAGTTTAGTCGTAAGTAATAAAAGAACAATTTGAGAAGCTAGTTTAAATTGAAGTAATATTGGTATTTTTTTGCGTTTGATATAACCCGTGACTATGCTCGCTGTAAAGTGTTCGAAACGTCGGGTTAAATAATACAATGCATAAATTGCATTTAAAATCCGTTAAAAAGTCTTTATTCTCTATGAGTTATTTTTACTTTGATATAGAGCTCGATCTGTCTGTACAAACACTCGCAGAATATATAATCCTTTCTATATATTATTGTGTATCTTTCATTAATTAATATTTGAAGTTAATCAAAGAAAGTAGATGCAGCTTGAATATAGTAAAGTAAATCATGTCTGTATATTAGTTACCTGAACTTTATATTTCCAATCCTAATAACACATATAATAATAATAATAAATCTTTATTTCACCTTGATAGTTGATTGAAATGCTATGGCCCTCTTGCTAGGTATAACCTGTGTTAAGAGAGCCAGTCCCTTCTCCTTATATATACATATAACATTACTTATTGTTAATCGAAGTATTCTGTAAGTAAAATTATAATGTATCACACCCAATAGTAATTAAGACATCGATAATGTTAAAACGATTTTATCTATGAGAACTGACATAATCTTATCATAATACAAATTAATTATTAATACGTAAGTGCTTATACGAGCATTAGTAATCACTGCATTAATACATTAAATATTTATTGGTCATAATTTACGCACAATTGATATTAATTGAGGGACAAAGTTGCGTTGGAACATCTGGACTTATTTCAATAAATAATCAGGTATTTATTTATATATAGTGAAGTTGTGTATCCATTTGGTAACTCTATAAATATTTACATTGTTTTTTATACAGCTACTGTTCCTATACGTACATATAATATTGTATATATCACCATAATAATTCATCAAATGAAGCAAATTCTTGGAGCATGTAAGTCAGGCCGATACATGCATAAATAAATAATTTATTCCCGACGCGTCCAAGACACCACCATACTACAAGTTTCTTATATAGGTAGTTAAGACAAACTTGGCGTTTTCTATACATTTATGTCTTATACAAAATGTGAATGTCCACTTTGTTTATTAAATTCCTCTAAAAGATTTCGACATGCAGGTCGCTACCGATAGCGAGTAGCGGCTTTAGTAATATCGCCGTCATCTAGATGCAGTATAGATAGATATCTTCAGTTGGCTTAGTGGTAATAAAAAATCACGACTCAGTTGGCTAACAACGCTTAATGCCTGCTAACTTATCGCTCGTATCGAGTGTTATTTGCGGTATATCAGTTAATCAAATTGGAAGCGCGTCGATATCGCGTACGTATTTCGATAGCGCACCGGTTTATCTTAATTGATTGTCTCTTTTTGACATAATACCGATTTATTAAATTGTTTCATTTTCTTTGATGTGCGAATTACCGCTGACCTTATTGTTTCAGATACGTGCGGCATGCGGCGGGTCGATTCGGGGCGGTTAAGAATCCGTTCGGAATTGGAACGTTATTTCGTATAGACTGAATTGAGATGATAGGAGTGCGGACTTATAGTGCGTGTGTATAAAAGCGATGCATGGTTTGTGAGGTCGGATCAGCGGTCATGGACATGAGCGGTGAGGGTGGCGGAGCGGGGGCGGGCGCGTTGCAACAGCGGTGGTACGACAGCCGCGTCAACGGCAGCCCGGCGGCCGGCGACGTCTCCGAGACGAATGGGGACGGCTTCTTTCATTCGCCGCTAGAAGGCGGCCACCACAGCCGCGCCCGCTACTACCATCAACAAATGCATGCCCCTTATTCTACTGCAGTTGGATCTCATGGTAAGTTGAATACTTGAAGTAGTACTCAATTTGTATATATTGTTTAACTAAAATTAGATAAATTAGAGTCGAATCTCCTTGTACAAGTAGTAGTTATTTATATTATAGCCAAAAAGTTATGTGAAGATTTGTATTTACAGTCGAGATGACTGTAATGTGTGTGTTGTTTATAAGTATTAATTAAATTTACGAATGCTAAATATTTCGAGGATTCGCAATCGTAAATCACGACCATTTAAATTAAGTACGGAAAAGTTAGCAGAACCGAGAGCCGTGATAATTAAATATGTTAAGCGGGTAGTAATTCCGTGAGACTGTCAGTATTTAAAGCAAAACGCGGACGGTAGGCAGCTCCAAATCTTATCGCGCATCAGACGATATCTCTCCAAAAGTCCACAATTAATTCAACAGAGCCGGGCCAGTCAAAATCGCCATTCTGTAAGGTGACAGCTTAGGTAAACACGATCTAAAATGGGCCTCGGACCGTAAAAGAAAAAAATCATTCCATACTTTTTGTTTTTGCTTTTTAAGGTTTAAATTTTATGGTCGCTATAAAGATTTTCGTGGGGACAGGTGGCTCGTCTTTATAATTTAACTACTCGTGGAAACGCACACAAAATTTAATATTGAAGCGCGTCCTTAAAGGCTAGATTGGCGTGCGGCGGACGTTTTTTAATTTATTAAGCGGTGCGTCGGTAGTGATGTGACACTCAAGAAACTGTGTCAGTTCTCGGAATCGGAACTGGGAATCGATTTCGTCGCGTTCACAGCAGTTATGTACTGTAGTTTATGTGTGTCCCAACGCTGGTACGATTTTTAGCCTGTTTGTAAACGAACTCTCTTATCGTGTTATGTTCTCAGTCACGATGCGGCTTCTTGATGCTTTGATTATATCTAACTTTGGTAAATTCATTTGTCGACACACGGCAGTGGACGGTCCGATTAGCCACTAAAATTACTTAAAACATTGATTGTCATTTTATTTTATCATCAATGTTTGTGGCAATGAAATAAGGTAATTTGCTTAAAAATTATAATTATTTAGTTAGGCGTTTCACAAGTTTGTATGAATGTTATTAATTTCACTTATCTTGTTCTTTGATGTAATTACGTGCTGGTTAAACAAAAACGTAGTTTGGGTTGAAATGTTATTTACAAAGATACTTTGTAATCAACAATGTTCAAATTAGAAAAAAATGTTTTTCATTTCAAGAAGTAAAATATGCGTTTACGCCTATAAATAGCTCCTAGAAACATAACTCACGTTTTTATCAGCACACACGCCTTAGGAGAACGCAGAAGATATTTTTTGTTACTGTTATTCTAAAGTTGTATTAAACATATGGTTTTCATCAACAATTTTATGAGGCAAGTCGCGCACTTGACCCTTACTGCCTCATAATTGTATATATTTATTTTCATAAACTAAAATTACATTTATTTTCATACAACATTTACCAACTCGCCAAACGAGCACCTATGTAGAATGTACGGACATCTTTACAGCACATTTGCGCTTATGTTTTTTTATTTATTACCTACCATTTATACTCTTTACGTGGTATAGATAAAAGAAAGATAATGGCCAAATTTTTACTTGACAGATGGGTAATCTTTAAAATTATTTCATTAAATTTTATTAAACATTATTTCGGTAGATAGTATTTTTTTATCCTTTTTATTTGCGTTTTGGAGGAAACTTTTTTTTCAAGTCTTCATAGTAATTTACGTAGCATATATATTTATTTAATTATGTAGCACGTAAATACAACATTAAATAGGATTGGACATCTATATTTAATTCGCAGAAGAATGATACCATCGCTTTATCTTACACATTGTACATAGTTTGGTAGTTTCATTCATCAAGGCACTATCCCTTAACCCAAACAGAACATTATAGCAAAAAATGTATAAAACATAATCCTTAACGTTACCACCAACTAGCGTTTTTCGTTTTTTAAGGCTCTCGAGGTAGTAATGCAGTGTAATGTGATACCAGGCCGGCGATTTGACGCACCCGCTGTAATTTATTTGATGCTGACACGATTGATGATATGGACGATATTATTTATTTTATAACACCTCTGTTTCATTAGCATATCGAATTTTGAAGTACGAAAAGCAATTCGTGCTGCATCCGCTTATTACAGAAGATACGGGCTCATGAGACAAGATTGTGTTTCGATAACAGAATCTAATCTATAT
>NC_052114.1:7527595-7544805 GCF_012273895.1 Zerene cesonia
GTACATTTCCTTTCCTACCAGGTTGCCTGGCAGAGATTGCTGTTAAGCAATAAGGCCGCCTCTTGTACAAACGATGTATTTTTTTTTCTGTTTACTGTGTTCTTGTTGTTTCTAAGTTTGTACAATAAAGAATTATAAATAAATAAATAAATAAATAAATAAATAACATGGCTGCTATCGCCGAACATTTTATTTGTAACATTAGCTGACTAACCGATTCTTTTCGTGGTTAAACACCGATCTCTTTGAAGTGACCATATTATAACCGTTCATTAATTCGGAAAGTAACTCTGAGCTATATGAATACATACATGGAATATATAAATATCTGTACAGGACTGGGATAGAAATATTTTTCTGGTCTATAGTTCAGGCTACATAAAATGCACGTTTGCAAAGTAAAACTCATAATGTCCCAAAAGTGTTAATAACTCCTCTTAATATGAATTTAACCGGTCATATACCAGCTAAAACAAAAACCCGTCTACTTCCTTCCTTACTCGGAAACGAAAGAAAGCCATCGTCGAGGCATCGAACAATGAAAAATTTATTAAAATGCAATAACAATAAAATTCGTGTCCGGACATTAGTGATGTTAAGTTATTCTCCAAACGCCACTTAATGAGAAGTGATGGGTTCGTAAGAAAATAAAAATACAATGTCCCACCCCGGGTTTGAAACAGTCAACCATTCGTATGCAGGGCGCAAGTCTTGAAATTACATGTCTTGTATGCAAAGAAATTCTACGGTGCAGCCGAATATGTTCTCAAATTATCTAGGTTCGAGGTTAGTTTTTGGGGACTCAAATGTTTTATTGCGATTAACTCACACGTTTTGGATTTCTTATATTATACTACTAATATAAAGCTTGAGAGTTTCTTTGTTTTAACGCGCTGATTTCAGAAACTACGGTAATTTTAAAATTCTTTCACCTTTGCATATATTATATACTATACAATATGCAATAAACTTATGATAAATACAAATAAATTGTACCACGGACGAAGCTGGAGACCACTAGCAATATTTAGAATGTTTTGATGATTTTCAACAATAGAACAACTATCGATATTTTTAATACGATTTCAATTAACGTAATTTTAGTATATAATTCCTGTACCACATAGCGACATTAATAAAACCTAATGATATTTAATGCGAACGTAAAGCCACAGAAATAAGTCGGAATACAAAGTTTACAAGGAGGTTTTCTGTGTACCATAAATAACCATGCAGGTCTATTTAATAAGGTCATATTGTAAGCAAACGCGACATCGAATCGTATGGAACCTGTTTCGCGCCAATACAAAACAATCGCCACGCGGCCGCTGTTAGACCGTTCACAATTCATATTTATTAAGCACTGGTTATAGTTTTTATGGGAAGTTTATAAACGTTCTGATATGAGGCCATAAATCTCGGCGAGACACCCACGAAGACTTCGCTCTAATCCGTGATGGCTTAACGGGTGCTGTTTCGATAATTATATTGACATTCTAGTTTGGTTACTAGAAGGATGTAAATCTACCACTTTTATTATCATTACAGTCTATAAATATAAAGATACGGTGCGCTAATGAAATGAATATATAGTATATTTGTACGTTGAAACGCTACTTACCTTTAAACTTTAACGTCAATACGCAATAGCTTGAACTTATAAAATTTGAATAGCTATTTTGGGACAACAGAACGTTAAAACATCATCCAATTTTTAGTGCAGGCACATTTATTACTCTTTTACCTTATCCCTACTTCCTACTAATACTATGAATGTGAAAGTTTGTAAGGATGTGTGTATGTGTTTGTTGCTCTTTCACACAAAAACTACTGAAACGATTGCAATGAAATTTGGTATGTAGACAGCTGGACAACTGGAATAACATATAGGTAACTTTTTATCCCAATATTCCTACGGGATACGGACTTATGCGGGTGAAACCGCGGGGAGCAGATAGCATATCATAAACGCGAAATTAACTTTGTCTAAAACTCTGTCCAATGAACCGGTTGGGAAATATGGTTTGAGGCCCGAGAAAGGACATACAAGTTTTCATCCCGGAATACCCGCGGGAACGGACATTATGCGGGCTTTTTGTGTTGTCCTACAATTAAGAAAGTGTCATCAAATTATTACTAATTGACTAAAGAACTTCAAGTGACAACATTGTGCTCTATTAGCTAGTTGTTATTCCTCGTGTTACCTCTCACGGTACAGTAGCTCGATAATAAGAAATGTAATATAAAAGTATTATAATCCAATCAGAGTGACGTGAGGTGACCGCCCGGGCTCACGATTTACCATTCGGGACGCGGCTGGCTGATCGTAAAACATTTTTTAGGCGAACACTTATAAGAATTAGAAGGACATTGTATTGAATCGGCGCATAATGATTACGTAAATGTAAATGATAGCATCATGTGTGGCATGATGAATTAATGCGGTATAGTGTAGTTCTATTAGGTATGTGATAGTGGAAAATAATGCATTTCAAATGTCATAGGGCTTGCTAATGCAATAGTAGCAAATTAACTACTACTAAAGTACAAATACTTATTGTATTATTACGGTGTACTTTTTTTAAAATATTAAATTATTTATCAAAACTAAAACCTAAGAACGTGTTAATAGAGCCATATCATTTTTTTTAATATGTCGTTAGATGGCAATTTAAAAATCTTTATTTATGCAAAACAGCATTTGACCATGGAATTCAACATTTGAATTTATCAAATTAAACGGGAGACTTGTTTATTAAAATCTGTAAACAATATCATTATGTTATCTTTAACATCGTCACCTTGGAGCCGACAGATTATGTATATTTGATATTTACAAGATTTTCAACATATTGTGGGAATATTTTGTAATAAATTGATCACATTTATCACAAAAAAAAAATCGTCACCAAAGTCTCAAATTGCATATTCCCACGCTGTAAACGTCTCATTTAAATAAATTATTCATATATATCGATTCGGAAACTGCTTTTATGAGTCGTCAATTTTGTACCTACTCCAAATATGGGCGGTGGGTTTGTTTGCATGCGAAACTAGCTGCAACTCGAATAGCATAATAAATACAATTATATAACAATTTAGATGTATCGTATGCAATATATCGATGGTTCAGCATCACATGTTTATAGTGGGTATCTTAAATACTCGATACGACGATCAATAAATTAAAATTAATTCGGCGTGCGAACGGCAAGATCCGATATGCGATATTGACGCCTACATTTATCATTCGCTAACACGTCGGACATTTCACAGGGATTCGGTTGTGGTAAAGTAATGTCTAAAACTAAGGACATAAGGGCGACACGGGTTTCGATGATTGAGCACGTAATGATGGTGTGAGAACAAAGGATAACACGTCTAAACTCGTTGTATTTAAGGAATATGTTGCCGTGACAGTTTAATAAGGCTGTTGATACGCGGGCTGGTACGCAGCTTGCATGCGGATAGGGCCGTACAAACAGCAACCAAGTTGATCACTAAAGTGTTGTGTTACTATGTACTATATTAGTTTAATAGCAAATATATGACAAAATATTGTGTATTTATAAGGTAAATCTCAATGTTTTTATTACGTATATTTGAAATACATAAACACAGTGCAGTAGACTATTAGTACTATTATGTTATTAAAAATATACGACTTTCGATGCTAGCCGTACTCGCAAATATATTGCGGCAGACTGGACGACGCTTTTGTGGCCTTGACGCCTACAACTCTCACCTTTCATTGTGGACAGTAAAGTATGAACTATGAAGTCCAAGTAGAAACGTGTGACATGTTAAGCCAACGCGAGGACATAAACGAGCTTCCACAATTCTCTTTGAATATTTTCATTTACAAAGTGTGATTAAAAGATTTGCGATTTAACTGAGCTTAAAATATTTATTGTATTGATTGAAATATTGGTAAAGAGAACACTTCTAAAATGATTTATTGATTTGTTAGTAAATGAAAAATGTTACCAAAAACCGTTACAAAAGAGGCGTCTCTATAAAAACACTTGCAATGCCCTGCGGCTCGGCCTGATAAGCATCTCTAGTTGCATCTGCCGAGCGGACACAGGCAGGGGTTGGGGTTCAATTCCGGTGCTTTGTTTGCTGTGAGAACCCGCTTTGATTGGTTTATGATTTGATTTCGTATTTACTTGTTGGTTTGCTTAGGTACTTTTCGCGGCATTATTTATTGGCGGAATTTAAAATGAAATGGATTTCAGCGAGCGTTTATCAATACATATTACGTTGCGATTTATAGTACATATCTATAGCTTTATATAATCTTAAACAATATGTTTAAAGCATGAGGCAATGAAATAGGCATTTATTTTAGATAAAAATAAAATAAATAAATCTTTAATTCACACTTATAGTATATACTTTCCAAAAATTACAAAAAACAAACAATTGTGTTTGACAACTTTAGATAACAATTACCGCCAAAATAGTAGCTTAGCGAAATCATTTAACCCGTTGTACATTACGGACGGTTTTATTGAAACGTCGCATAACATTGATGGTACGTGGTAGGGGGCAGGTAGGGCATGTGGCTAGATTGTGCGATAGGGGAAATTATTCATACACGTTATCGGCCGATCTGGTGCTATTGTAAGGGGTGGCTCCCGGTTGGCGCGGACGCTGTCAAAACGTTGTTGTGTACGCGGCCTAATATTGTGCTATTAGTTTTTCCGTGTGTACTTTTCATGAATTAATTTTTAGTTTCTGGGAGATTTGGTTAACAGCAATTCTAATGTTGGCTTGATAATTGGGACAAGTTATATTAATCTAGTTCAATTTTGTTTTTAGTTAGAACTTGCATTATAAGTGATATTAAACTAGATAATAAATAACACATTTTTTTTTATAAAACTTGCTATATACAAGGGTAATTTTAATCCGTATGAATTAAACAAAAAGTCATATCCAAGTTCTAACAGAGATATTTCGTACAAGTTTTTAGCCCCCATCGAAAGGTCCATCAAATGAATCCGTCCCGTTCAGTATTGTTAACACACAATCACTAATGAATTTCGTGTGCCCACTTACCTCGTGCTAGACACTACGGGTGCACGTTGATAACAATCTGGGACTTATCTCACTCTGATCAACACCTGGGCAGGATCGATGCGGGCAAGGGTTAAAAAACTAGTTAAATTTGAGCTTCACTCACATATATCGTACGCTGGTTGTATAAATCCTATAGATTTCATGTTTATGACCTCATTAGATGTTCGTATAACCTACTTAGATATTTACTTTGATGTCTTATCTGATTCTCGTTAAGGAATGTCCATGTGTTTAAAATGTAACTTTGGTTGGTGCATCTAAATATATTTATTACTAGCTGCGCCCCGCGGTTTCACCCGCGTAAGTCGCGCATCCCGTAGGAATATCGGGATATAAAGTAGCCTTTATGTTATTCCAGTTATCCCGCTGTCTACGTACCGAATTTCATTGCAATCGGTTCAGTAGTTTTTGCGTGAGACAAACTTTCTCATTTATATTATTAGTAGGATAATTATTTAATTACTTGGAACCCGGATCGAAATTTGTGCAGGGATTTTATAAACAGCCTTTACACGATCAACTGAAAATATTTTCAAGTCAGAGTTTTGCATTCAAATAAGCCATAGAGATCCATACATCCGGAAAGTTTCGCGCTGTATTTATTTGCTAATTGCATCATATATATGAAACAAACTATGTATGAATCGATTGAAAACTGTTAACATTTTCGAAGCCAATAATTAGCGGCCCGTAGTGCACCGCATGATATTTCATTGTACACACAGGGGATGTACCCTTCGAATAGTGAACCAATAGTCACACAGTTATTAAAACACCCTTGCAAACGTACATATGTTCGTATTCTTTAAATAATAATTGTGGAAATTGAAAGGGGAGTGAACTTACCTAAATTGTATTGATACACATGGTTTCTATCAGTATGTTTTATTGGTCTTTTGATTAATGCTGCGTCGCTGATTCATTTTGAATTGAGTAGAAAGTTAATAATGTTATGTATGTAGATGATATAATTTTGTGTGTAAATAATAAATAATAATAGGTGTGAATACAATGTTTCCCAACGTGGAACCTTTTTGTAAAAAGTATAATTCACTGTGTACTTCTGAAGGTATTTCTTACATATTTTATTAATTGTATTTCTTAAGAATAAATCATATCAATGGCAACTTCAAATGTTAAATTACGTTCTTAATGAGTGAATATCGTATTAGAAACTCTGAGATGAGAGAGATTTACAGTTCAGATGGTTTATCTCTACTTATACTTTCAGATAGTTATAAAAAACGTAAACAAATCACTACACTATATAATTATACTGACAGAGTAATTGTTGAATTAACAAAATTTCCATACAACCGGGTATTTTAATTGCCCTTTGTTGCCACAGTTCGGAAAACTCCAGCCTTTGTTTTTACCGCGTCGTGGCTTGACATATTGTGTACGAATTATCAAATAGCCATTATATTTATTTTTAATATAACGTTAATTCTAAACAATGAAGATGTCATGTGAAATAGTTCTATTATTATGAAAATGTTATCTATACCATCTTAATAAAGTAATTAGGCTATTCATTTTCGTTCAATTAAAGGCTTGCGATAGTCTGATGTCTATTTATTATACAATATTTATATTTAAATTGCTTTAATTTACTTTTTCTTTTGTTTTGATAGCACGTATTGCGTAGTT
Source organism: Zerene cesonia (assembly GCF_012273895.1). NCBI lineage: Eukaryota > Metazoa > Arthropoda > Insecta > Lepidoptera > Pieridae > Zerene > Zerene cesonia. The sequence continues at coordinate 7,534,331 of NC_052114.1, forward strand.
TATTCTCATGTCGAATATCGAGCAGTTATTAGTACAAGTTAAATTTAAAGCAGAAAACCATAGTTTATTTAACGCAACTGTTTTCTTTCTAGGTCGAACGTTAAGTAGTGGTAGTGGTCAAGTGTGCAGGCCGCACTTCCACACACCTTTACACCCGTGGCTCGACTCCAAAGCCCTCGGCAGCGGGGCGTGGGGCAGCGGCTTCCAGCAGGATGGCGCGCCGGCGGACAAACCCCTCTCCCCCGCACAGCACCCGCACCCCCACCCCCTGTTCTCCTTCCCCCCGACCCCTCCCAAAGACTCCACGCCCGATTCGGTTGCAGCTGCGGCGCTGGGCCAGCAGGACTACCAGGCCGCCGTCGCGCACGCCACCGCCATGAGCGTCGCGTTCATGCAGCAACAGCAAGAACTCCCTCTATGCGGCGACGTCAAACCTATGATGGGGGCGCCGTCGAAACAACGCGAAGGTGCGCAATCTGACTCGTGTCCTCAAGAGAGTCAGCCCTCTGGAGAATACAACGCGCAATACAACGCCGCCGGCGGCGACTACTACAACTACCAGGGGAAGGGATATAGTGCGCAGCAGCAAAAACCGCGTCCGAACAAGACGCGAACGAGCGCTGGTGAGTTCGCGCGGACGTATACTGCACTCGCTCGCTCGCACTCACACCGAACGCTTATCCGATCATTCAGACGTACAATCTTATGGCTTACTATCAAGTAACAACCAAATTCGACCAATTTGAGACACTTTTTTATAATATGTTAAAGATATCTGTCAAGTTTGAACTAAACGATTTGAGGAAAATGTTTAATTTTATTGTAGTTAGCTCGAGGTATAAATTTGTGACATGAAAGCGCTTCTAATAACCATCACATACTGTTTTCACAGTACAATATGTCTATTACAATTCGGTATTGATAACTTCGTCTAGTCTAGATAATGGTCTGATAAGCGTATAACTTGCACCGGGATAATTTCACGTGTTCACTCACATTCACTGGTGTTCTGGTGTCCCAATAACGCTTTACTAAAACGGTGGCGGCTAACTAATCATAGTTTTATTGGTGTTGGTTTTACTAATGTACAAAATGATATAATACTATACATTCTCTTATCATTTAGCGGTATGAAAATTAGATGTTGGCCGAATCTACCTACCCGATATGCACAGAAAATTTCATGGAAACGGTCCAGCCGTTTTGTAGGAGTATGGTAACTAATATTGTGACACGCGAATTTTATATATAGATATTAGATTATCGGGTAACACAATTTGAATGTTGTGCTACAAAACAGACTTCTTCGCTTCGCATAAAGGTTTTTCTTATGTAAACTTGTTAATATATATTTTTTATAGAATTGAAATATTTACACGTCTTGTATGATATGAAGTGCATAAACATTTTACTGCATGACATGGAAGGCAGTTTCGTTAGGGTTTGTTATAATTCTATTTCGAATAGCAATTGAATTAATACAAATCGGAAAGTAACGACCTAGCTCAAGACCTTAACGTCTAATTTATTAACGTTCTACGTCCGATTCAATAATACAATATTTGCATTCATTACGGTAATAACCTAGCATTAAGATTAAATAAATAATGTTACATAAAATTGGTGAGTAAAAGCGATTAATTACGCTTTAATCTGTGGAGCAATTTTCGTATATTTATTCGTCGGTTCATTGTTTAAGTGACATGTGAACAAGCTTCTAAGCAAGTTAAGTTTCTCATTACCTAATTGGTGGGTGCTATTGTTTCACGTGGCTCGGTTTTAATTTTCGGAACGATTTTTGAAATTATGCTATGACGAAAGTATGTCAATCTTGTTTACTTAATACCGTTTTTATTATAGACAATTTTCGTGTCAGAATATAAAAACCTTACTCATGTACAATTTAAATGAAATGCATACGCTTTATTAGTGTGGTTAAATAGAGATTGAAAATTATTTCATATTGGTTGGTACCTACTATTGTTTGGTGAATCCATTTAAATTAATAAAAATTATGACCTTCTTACTTACTTATACATAATTTTTTGAATGTTATTTAAAACACGACCTACACAAAATGTGATCACTGATAATCAATATTTAAGGCATTGTCAATTCTTCGAAAATTTTATTGCGAAATCCGTGCAAATGAGTTTAAATGAAATAAGATTTCAATTTGGCAATACAATAATTAAATCTTTAATATTATATATTGTTTCACTGACCTTTAATGTTAATGCGACCATTGTTCCTAACAATTGTATGTGTAGTTTTCGCAATCAAGACCCCACAGTAATATGACGAATACCCCGTGTTACTGCGAATTACTCAACATTATTGTACAACAAGAGCGCTTTATTTTATACATAAATATGTAATTATAACTCTCATAAAGCTTTGACAATGGTCGGGAACAAAAGGCAGTACTTATTGTCTCTTATAATGCTCGGAATATAACGGACGTTGATATTAAATAGAATTATGTTCATTGGATATTTAATATCGATCGTAATTTTGCTACTTTGATGTAGTCTACGTTAATATAGCAATATTTATCTCAGAGAGCTTTTAAACACGATTACCTCTAGGTTGAAGCAAGCGTTCAAATTATATGAAAAACAACTTATATACCTACTTTAACATCGTAAAATCGCTATAGATATAAATTAACACTTTCGCAATATCGTTATTAAATATTGAGTATAAATATCCCACGGGGAGCGGATCTAGTGTTAGCGGAATTTCTCAAGGCAGTAATTGGCATCGTATTGAAAAAGTCACTCGTTAATTGTTGAAGAAAAACTGAACTATGAGGCAGGTTGTCAAAGCGTCATTAGATATGGTGTGATAATAAGCACTGGCGGAAACGCAACGTTTTTATTTGCTTTATTGACAATATTTATGTGAATGTTATATATGAGCTGTGTGTGAAGTGGGAAAAATATCTATAATTGCTTTATAAATTGAACTCTTAAATACATGTACCTTAATAAAATATGCTAATTTAACTTTTTAAGGGCAAACCATAAGTAGGCTTAGGATATCTAATAGGATATAAGGTAAGTGTTACATAATTTTTTTTAGTAAGTTTTGGTATCAAGGGACGAAATATTGATAAGTATACTTTATCTTAAAATATATTTAGATTTTTGATAAATCCTAAATCAACAATAATAAAGTATTTAATAACTACAATGCCAACGCAATAGCTCGTGTGTGAAACTCGTTCTAAAGTGTACAAAAAGTTCCGATGGGGGAGGTAATTGGAAAATGCGTCTCAGTTTATTTATTTAATCGATAACTGCGATTATTTAATTTACTAAACGTTTAAAAGTGTCTTTATTTTGTTCATTGCAACATTGATGATACTAATGTGAAGGAATTATCTGAAAATCATACGGATTGAGGCTTCATAAATATTTTATGGCTCTATAATCAGCATTTATTACATTTATTATTACATTTCCATGTTTTTGCATACGAACTGTAAACTAGACCTTTTTGCTATGAAATTTAAATTCAAATGCAATATTGCGACAACAATCAATATAATAAACTGATAAATATGTTTTTGTACTTGACTTTTGCGCAAATTTATAGATAATTACTAGCTGCGCCCCGCGGTTTCACCCGCGTAAGTCCGTATCCCGTAGGAATGTCGGGATAAAAAGTTGCTTTTATGTTATTTCAGTTGTCCAGCTGTCTACGTACCAATTTAATTGCAATCGGTTCAGTAGTTTTTGCGTGAAAGAGCAACAAACATACACATACATCCTTACAAACTTTCGCATTTATAATATTAGTAGGAATAGTAAGAACACTTTTTTGTGTAATATTTTTTTGTATTGGAATATTATATTGTATCAAAATTTTCAAAAGGAACCCGTATGAATTTGCGTATGAATTAGCTTAAATATAAGAATTAATAATAACTAGCAAAAAATGTAGAATTTTCTTGTTTTCATTTATTTTAATTAAATCAAGAAATCCCACTAAGCTAACTCAACACGGTGGCTTTGTACGCATATATTAACCAATTCTTGTCTTTCATTTTAAATGGAAAATTTAAAAAATGACAAAGAATTTTTGACAATCCGATTGCCCGGTTTCTCACAGACCGACCGGTAGAAAAAAAGCCAAAGAAACGTAAAGGTAAAAATAGTAGTTTTCTCATAGTAAAAGTATTTTTAAAATTGATCGAGTTTCCTTCTTTTTTATCTTAACAAAGAAAATCTTTCGAAATACATATATGTAACGTAGTTTGGTAAAGATGTAATTTTCGCGGTATAATATTAACTATAGATTTATCATAGTCTTTGTTTATTTATTTTTCCGGTACGTATCGGTAAAGTTTACTTAGAATTCCGCAGCCGACCTCAGCCAGCGGTTCAAGGATAACGTTCACCAAAGCTTTACTCGGCAGGATATGTTGGTCTATTGCAGGTAGACTTGGCAATGACCCTGTCAATTATATAAAATAAATCGATATATTAGTAATATGTATTGACACTGACTTCAATTTGGAATGGGTATGGAATGACGCAACGGTTTTCTTTTAAATGGTTCAAAAATTACAATAACACTAAGTTATGTCTTATTTGAGTTTAAAATGTTGTTGGCAACATTAAGTTCATTTTTTTAAATGTATAAAAAGTTTTTTGTATTATTAAGGAGGTTGTAAAATTGTACGAATAACGAAGTGAGTTACCATGACGGATTTTATATATTTTTTTGGTATAATATAACTTATTTAATTTTTGCTACTTCGTTCGACATCCATCTTCTATATAATTTACACAGACATCAAATCATACGTAGGCACAGATATTAAGATCTTACCCAAAAGTATAATATAAAACTATCAATATAATACATGATGTCCTTTTTATCATAAAATAACTTCTCTTACAATAGAACTCTTAGAATAGTTCATCAGCGTCCATGACCCGTTACTGGACCGAAATCAATAGCCGCAAAATGTATACAGTTGCTGTAATTTATTAAAGATTTAAAAGCGTTAGTTTCATCTGAATCCGCTTGTTTAGCACATGACTACGAGGTCACTTCGCACAATGGAATGGGTTACATCCGGGCACCGCGCATTATCATAATATTGCTTCCACTAAGGAATATTTTCACCTATGAATACAACCTACTTGTATCTAATTTATGCTGGGCATTTTAACTGGGATATCACGTTTACGCTAGTGGTGAAATAGATAAGATTACGACTAATTGAGACATGGGTTTTTAAACATATTTTATGAAATAGTAGTAGGATCTAGTAATAAAAAGTAAGTATGCAGAGTAAAAATATCAACGGACATGGAACAATTCCAATTTATACTAGGTGTTTTAGTACATTTCTATGACATTAGAACTATTAAAATATAAAAATATCCTATAACTGCTTTAATCCAATACTATCAATGATCGCTTATTTGTGGAGTAAAGCAAATTGTAGGAGTACTTTCTAAAACAATGCTTACGTTCACTAAAATGGCATTTAATTTAATCTACAATTCCAATGTTTCGACAGTAATTCAAATGCAATGTATCTCACGGAACTTAATGCACTTTTGAATGTTATGGCTTTAAACACAAGGCCCTATGAGTCATAATCGAGCATGTATTTTGCGAATTATAATGTGCAGGGACATTTCTATTCGCCTCACGTAATGTTGCTAAGATGTTTCGAAGAAAGTTGCGCAACCAATTAGCGAACCTAACCGCTACGTACCAGATTCCAAACTAATATCCGAAAAATGCATTCAAAATCCGCCGCTGTCATAAAGACATAAATGTCATATTGGTATGAAGTAATTTTAATATTTCTCATGTACATCCGCGTGTCACGGGCTGGCGGGCAGCAGGAATGAAGTGGTACTTCTAATTGTAGAGGTGTATCAGTTTTTATAGAAAACAATACTTTTTATGTTAGTGTTAAGAGCTATTTTGAAGTAACTATATTTATTTAGCATAATTTCATTCAAATGTGTTATTATACAGAAAATTTACCTTTATTCTGTAAAAAATTAGGGTCTTTGAATATCAAACTATGTACCTCTTGTGCACTGAATAGTGCTGCTGTAATTTATATGAGAAGTAATCAAAATAAAACAAAAAAATACTGGTAAATATGTGTCAAAATTAAAAAAAAAGAACATCTCGCCTTAAAAAATTAAAATTATTCCTAATAAACTTAGTAACAGAAAAATCCTTACAAACACCAATAAATCTTCATCCAAAAGTTCCGATGCGTGACTCTAAGCCATATATAAGAGTCGATTTAGAAATTTGGAAATTTTCATTACACCATTGTTCTTAGCCTATTCACGTTTGGTAACCGGGCGTTAATGAATATTTTTGTAGTCGACTATTGTGTACAACGAACGTCACGGTCTGCTGGCAACATTGTGGGATACAATTGCACTAACATTTGCATATGACTTCGACGGAAATTCATTGAATAGTTTAATTAAAAAATTTAAATAAACATTTATGTTCAAATTTGTATACAACAGTTATATCCAGTGAAAACAGTAAATAGATTCCTTCTGCGTATATGTGTGATGAAGCCCTTGTACGTATAATTACTGGGAGTTCATTGCAACTGTTCGTTGCTCCGCCGTCAAACGTAATTATCTGGCCGTATGCTAATAACCAATGCAAATATGAATGGCCGCCCGCCAGTGCAGGCGCCGTGAAAAATGACTTCATTCCTTCACATAACATCGCGTATCGTTCCTACACTACATTATTATAATCGAAATTCACCTTCGATTTGTATCATACCGACTAGTGAAAACAACGCCCGAGATTGGCTTCCAGTTTCTATTTGCATACTTACATATAATTAAGGCGTAATAACAGCCTCTGTGGCGCAACAAAGAATAAGTTTTAAGCAATAATTTAATGGCTTGTATGCAAAATAGCCTCCGTTACGTGTTGATGGGCCGGTGCGCCGAGAGAGCGTCACGGTACACGGGAGAGAATTAGTCCCTCATTTCCCATTACTGCTTTAGTTTGTTCCATAGTTACATCCGAGTTTCGATCGGTTTGGAAGCGTTGGGGCTACACCTCTTGAGGATAACAGTGTCAGTCAAATACGTGAATTTGATGGAGATCTGTTTTCCCCACGCATGAGGGGCGTGTGAAAAGTTTTGCGCTCTCGACGGGGCAGGAGTAGTCGCTTGGAGAGTCTCGAAATATAAAAACCGCCCACTCGGCTACGTAAATATGGCAGATGAAAATCTTTTATCGCGGTCACGTAGCACCGCCGCGTCACGACCGCACGTCACTCCGGGCAATAAAGAGCGAGCCGCATTCTAATTTTGAACAAACACTGGAATTTTTCGCTCAAACTTCTGCAGCCTTTTAGGATAGGTTTATCTCAAACTGGACAGGCACCGTTACGTGCGCAGTGATATCTTTATTTCATGTCGAAATCACGTTCGGACAGTTGAGCCGGTAGATCATTCGATAGCCGAAATATGAAGGCATAGTTATAACATTTATACTACGTTCTTACGTTTACCCGCTCTGTTTTATTATGGAGTAATTAATCAAAACGCTAGTTTCTTCGTTTAATAATACATATGATTTCGGCTTAGAATAGGGGCAGGCGGCTGTAAATCTTGCGCTCGCCGCCGGCTGCTTCTACTTTCACAAACGTTTTACCAATATAGATGTTACTATTGAACAAAATCAATGTCTACACGGGACAGTCTCATGATACCCCACGCTCCGTCTAATATCCTGTTATTTTTTCTAATAATCACTATTGATGTTTATTTATTAGAAACCTTGTAGCAAATTACAGGTTTTACCGGAGCAATATTAAAAAATAAAAGGGTTAATCCAAAAAGTGAGTTGTCGGTTCGATCGCAATAAGTTTTCGATAAGGCCCGGGAGATTTAATTGCCGGTTGTGATCTGGTTTTATATACAAAAAAAGATGAATGGCCCAAGTGCCTAAAGCATCGGGAACATTTTGTTTTTATAGGTATATTTTTTCTATGAGACATTGGGCCACTTTCACCGTCGGTTGAAATCCTGGCGCGGCCATCATTATTTATTCAGCGCATCGTTGCGTATATCTGGGAACTTGGATAATCAGATCGAGATATGTGTTATTATGATATAGATATCTACCGATACACTTCGCAGATTTTATCAGTAGGGCAATAAACTCGTTGTATAAGACAGAATGTGGCCACTTTGCGAGCAGCAAAAAAGGTTCATTTGTTTATTGAATTCAACCACGGCGAGCATAAATAAAAACCTCTAATTCAAATTGGTACTTAAAAAATATAATGGCACTAATTAAAGAAAAAATTCTGTCACATAAACCGCGGTTTTAATAAGTTTGTAACGAGGTATGTTATATTATCAAAGCGTATTTTATTCGAAAATATTGTTTAAGATAAGGTTGGCTGAATGAATTAAACGGGTGTATTTTGTGGGAACTTTTTAAAAGGATACGAAGGTGTAACGAGATGAGATTTTATATTCGACCTCGGTAAATCATCGATATTGTAATCGAGTTTAGAGAGAAATTGTGGGCGGTGCGCGAGCATCCCATATGTGAGTGAACGCATCCTTCTTAACAATTTTTAGTAGCAAGTAATTACTCACCTCTTTCGAATCCTTAATAAACGGTCGCGAATTACGTTCGTACATGTGATATCAAGTAATCGAATAAGTATTCTTCCAGAGGGCTTCTCATCTTGAGGGTTTATAAAAATGTTTTCTTATTGGCATGCCTTGACAATAATCTTACTTTTGTTACAAAAGCATTTCGCCTTATAATTCCATAGATTTTATTAAGCGTAGATAGTAAGTTTCTGTTTATATTTATGGTTGAGATGTGGTGCTTCGTAGAAATTGTTTTAAACGCGATTATAATACAATTACAAAGCGTATTAGCATGTGTATAGTAATTTAAACTTGTTCTGCTCTGATTCCATTTATTGCTCATAGCATTTTTTTTGCAACAACATTTTTTCTATCTTACGTAGTAAAAATATTTGTATAGACAATAGTTACTTTTTATTTATGCAGTAATTACCCATTCAGTTTTGTAATAATTTACCCTTATCAGTTTTATATTTATTTAATTGTTACATCAATCGGGAGTTATTTTTTTAACAACAAGCATTGAATTTATAAGGCTCGACTTTGCATGACCAGTAATAATATAATATCGTTATATCTAAATTTTCCTTGCGTGTAAAAAAATCTTGATGTATTTCAACGAGCGAAACTTGTCTTGCTTTCTCTTGTTAATTAATATTAAAAATGATGGTAGTTATTATTATTAATTGGGGAATTGATGGTTTGTAGTGTTTTGTAATTTGTTTGTGTTGCATGCTTAAGTAAATAGTTATATTTGATTGGTGATTGTTTCTGAATGTGATTTTTCTCTCATCTTCCCCAGCCTGCCAGGAGACAGGTAATCAAATCATCTTTAGTTTACTAAAACATCTCATCTCATCTCATTGTACTCGCATTTCTATATTTTTTATCTTTAACAGATTATTTTATTTTTAATTCTTTTTTTTATTTTCAAATCCATTCTTCACAAAATCTCATTGCTCATTCTGAAAATTAAGTTTATCAAATGTGCTCGATCCGATACTAAACTGTTTTGATAATAAATTCAATACATGTCAGGTTTGGTAAGGTTTTAATAATCCGATCCAATAGGGTGTTTTAGATGATTTAAAAATACAACTAACATATTGTTTTCCACAGAGGGTCGTGAGTGCGTGAACTGCGGAGCGACTAGCACCCCTCTCTGGAGACGCGACGGCACGGGGCACTACCTCTGCAACGCTTGCGGGCTATACTATAAGATGAACGGACAGAACCGACCGCTCATCAAGCCAAAACGAAGATTGGTGAGTGTAAGAATCCGACCAATTTTGTTTTATGCTTGTGTTCTAATACGAAGCGCGTAGGGACTCTTTTGTAATCTTTTCAGTCGGAGATATAAATGTTCAATAACTACAGGCATACAGCCTGTCTTAAAGCTCATTTGCCGTCAGTTTAAATTTTCTCTCTCGGAATTCCTGTTGTTTAAATTTTTAAAAACTCACATCGTACAGAATATTAAAGATTTGGACACCCTTTAAACAGTCCATAAAACTCGTACTTTATTGAACCAAACAATATAAACTTAATATCCAAGACAAGCAGAATGGGTGTTGTTTACAGTTAAGGGGCAGCAATAAAAGGCGGGGCATGCATATGAGCACGACATGACATTAAGCGCTCCCACAAATTGGCCCCTTAAGAAACCTGAGCGTTTCGACGAAAGACCACAGCGTCCCAAAACTAGCCTCTCTATGACCGCCATAAATCTTCCACTTAACGTTTAATCTAAGGCCGGGGACGCATAAAACTGAAACAATGCGACATTTTCGTCGAGACGTCACGTCGGAGCGGCATGTTCGCCTAACGAGTGGCCCGTGC
>NC_052114.1:7545805-7644421 GCF_012273895.1 Zerene cesonia
TAATGTCCAAACATGATATAATCGGACTTGCAACGGATGTAAAACGACTTTACTCACTCTTTTCGTATCAAACGCTGATTTACATAAAGTTTTTGTAAAATATTTTAGTTTGCCGCTCGGCCGTGTCATGGTTTTTAAACCCGGATGTGTTAGTACGTAGTTTTAATAAAAGTCACTGTACTGTGGCATGATACCGTTAATGCAGTGGTTCAGGAGATTGAATTCTCACTTTTAGTTTCGTTGTGGGAAATTATGAGACAATGCGTTCGTTTGTGCATACTGAGGAACACGCTTTTAAAATAATAATTTTCTAGAAGGCACAGGAAAGTAATTTAAAATAATTGCTCTTACATTAAGCACTATACCTTTCATATAATTTTGCGCTTAAAATAAAACGAATTGCGACACCGTAAAAGTTTCCACTTTAAACTTAGTTAGAATGCATAATTTATAAAAAAGTTGCACAATTTCGCAAAAAACAAAAGTAGGGCACAGTAATTAAGGTAATCCACTAAGACACAGAGACCTTCTTCAAAATAAAGTGAATAATTAGACGGTAAATTAAAGAGCTGCACAACAATGAAATTACGGAATAAGTTGTATTTTTTAAATATCTTAAATAATGTTTAAATCACCGAAACGCACTTGACACTAATGAGAAATATGAACTGTAAAACAATATACGTACGATACTAAAGTTTAGATTTGGTTGTGCTATTATTTGAATTGCCTAATATTTTTTACAATGGTTCACATAGTTAAGCAGTACATATAACTTTGTAAATTTTTTATTATTTATTATAGATACTTTATTAAAGGTCAGTCTGTTTTATGTACATTATTGTTTCAATATAAAAAATTAAGTCAAGCTTGAATCGTTTTAAATAATACGGAATAAAAAGGCTATATTTATATAATCACATTTAAATTTATTCCTGATAGGAGCAATTATTTATATGTTTTATTGCAATTCAGAAAACGAATACAGTATTTTTCACAAATCTTCAAGATTTCAACATTTTATTGCTTGTAATAAACTTGAATACGAATGCAGTTTCAGCAATAACCACAAATTCAGTAGCAAAAGCGTTTTACTTTTCTACAGGGACCTTTTTACACTAGATTGGCCTGAGATAAAATTTTATTATTCAAGTTGAAATAGTTGTTAAAATTAAACATTACTTATGTGGTGAGAAGGTACAAAGGTAATGCAAACAAAGAAGCTAAACTTTATGTTAATTCAAGAAAAGATTTTAATTTATACATAGCGTTCGCATTAACATTTAATATGGAAATATTTATATCGCTATAAGTGGCTCTTTACTACATTTATTGCATTTAGAATCCGTATTAAATTCTACATTTTCTTACATGCATTAGATGGTAATTAAAACACAACGACAATTCTATGCAAGATATTAAATTATTGTAAAAGAAAGTCACGAGACAAATAAATGAATACCTTATGCATGCACATAAAGAGTTTGTGCAGTGAGTTTACTATGCGCTGCACAACTGCAACAATTCATATAAATATTATTTAGAATTATGAAAACAAAAGAGCCGGCTCTACGGGTCCCATGCACCTGCATAGACTATATCACTATAGTATACGTAAAGGTTCGCAATACAAGGTCTTTCTGATTTATTAATTCTGCATTTAACATTCAACGTGCGTTTTGGTGGAACGTAAATATTTAAAATAAGAAAATCACTAATTGATTTGTTAAAACGGTTATGGTTTATGTGAACGCTAATTTCTATTATAATATACGAAAAAATGGTAAAGATGTTTTATTTTATGTGTATTTAGATTTTTTTCATTTGTTGTGGTGATCAATTCTTGAAAAAGCTACAAAAATATGTATATCTATGGAGTATAATACAAATTGTTGATATAAGATACGAATTTGAGGATCAACAATGCCAACATTGCTAGTAAACAATAATTTTATTGCATAATATTTCCCACAATTTTAATATTGTAACCCCAGCCTCAAGCTTGCAATAAAACAGTGCAGACGTGTGCCATAAAGAGTTATATACATTATGAGTGTTGCCAGGTTATATATTTAATCTGTTTGCGACTACTACGCGGGAGCAACGCGTGCTAACATTATATTGTTCTCTTATTTTTATAGGATTTATACTACATGCACTGAGATTCGTGAAAGCGTGATAAAATATGCATTTATATAGCTTACTTTACAAGTAGAAAACAATAGTATTATGATATTGGCAGAAGATTTGTAGGCCGACATTTTGCGTAGATTTTGTATCGTGTTTTAAATATTATACTGATGTTTTAAAATGAGTAGAATCGTAGACGAAATACAGCTTTACGTAGCAAAATAAGATAAAATTTATCAGTACGTATATTTTTAGTTTACATTTAATAGATATTTATTGTTATACTTATATTTTTAGGGCTAGATGCATTCACATTTAAAATGTTAAGGCTATTCAATTATTTATTTACATAATTCGTATTACAATTTATTTCAACTCTTGTGTCTTAGATATTAAATCAAGAAAACAATACCATACTTCATAAACAAATGTAAATTGAACATAACCTTGCAAGATAATGGCCACAGAATAACCGCAATCACACCTGTTCGCTATCACATTCGCCGGTTTACTATTCAACATACGTTCATTACTTACAACTCATTCATTAAGCTCCCAATAAAATATCACCCACGCCATCTATCTCGCGACTAGAATGTCACATTATTAGGTACTATCGAGTTTTATCACATAGTATGATCGTTACATGGTCGCTCTATGCATGAACAATTGAACAAGGCGGGCGGTCATAGAACTCGCCTATTTGGCATTCAAAAGCCCAACAAGTGCCAAATAAATATTACAATAAGAATTCTATGGCTCACGCTTAAGTACGATTCGGTCCCACACTGTCTGCCTTATGTGAAATGTGACGTCATACGAGAATGAAGATTTATGCCGTTCCGAACTTCGTTATTGGTAACTCGTTTTGACTGTTTCATTTATAACTTTGGCCGTTTCGTCGCATCGCATTCGTGGCTTTATACATAAAATAGTAATAAAACACAACATACTGAAATAACGTAAACTGTAAGGTGATTTTATATACCTACTTCAAGTATTTGAATAATAAAAGTGCATATTAAAGAAGAGTTTTTAATAAAATAAATACCAAAAACAAAGTTTTCAAAATACAAATCCGATCAAGCTATACCCACACATTAAATGTGAATGCCAAATGAGCTTTTTACTCATTAAAACTCGGTTTATAATGCGATAAATTTAAATAAAAATGAAACAGCGCTAATTAAATATAATGTTTCTATATTGGTTCGCGTTTTTATTGTTCGGTAGGTTGGTGGCGACCGCGCCACGACCGCTCATCGATCACAGCGCGATGTCGAATAAATCCTGCTTATATTTGTGCCTCAAGTTATAAGCGGACGTTTAATTAATTATATTATTTTGAACAGACATTAATGTACTGAGCAAGTAAATGTTAAATTATTAAGCTGGCCGTCTTTTATTTGTATTTATACTTCAAAATATAAATTCATAGATTTAAGCCTCATTTTCCGCATTTTGAAACAACGATTAACTGCTACTGACACAACATAAAATTTGCACTCAACGGATAAATAATTCAAAAGGTTATATGTGAATGAGAGAGGCGTTAATTGAATAAAAGAAAATCTAACATTTTTTACCAATTATCTTTAAACCATTAACGTTTTGTATGTATTTTGCAATAAAGCCGATGATTTAATATATTTTGACATTATAATGAAATAATATTCAAAACACGCAAGAATTTTTACTTAGTAGCTAGTTAACTTGCACGAATTCAGCTAATATTAATGAGTCATTCGTCAAGCTATGTGCTGGGTCGTTCACGTGTTGTGGTCAAACGGTTTACCGATATTTCGTTTCGATATTAATTTGATATAACCAATTGGTATCGATCTACATATAGATTGTATGAACTTATATGCGGTTACTCTGCGGTTTCTGTTTTTTATGTATTAAAATTCGTAATTGTTTTTTCTAAATTTGCTATCGTAGTTTTTATCGACATGTTTGAGAGAAGGTTGATTTACAAGGTTAAGACTTGAGAAATTATACTTATGTTTAAGTGAAAAATTTTGTTTTAAAAGATACTTTTTTAAAACTGGACATGGGCATATATAATTATGTTCTTAATTTCGGAAAAAAATCGGCATGGGTCACTTTTTATAGATTGTTTTACATGATTTGAATTTATTTAGATTGAGAAGTAGATGTTTAAAATGTGTCTAAAATATCGTTGACTTAATTATGAGATCCGTAATTTAGCAACGAGAGCGAGTAAACGTGTCTTTAAAGAGCAGTATTTCAATGTATCTGATAACCATATAGGATTAATATGCAAAGGACGCAATAAAATACTAATTAACATATAGTTCACATGTGTTTTTAAAAATGAAATAAACAAATGGTAAATTAATGCTATGTTTCGTGTATCTACAAAATTACACTTTTTGTGATAAGATTAGAGGTAGCTTCCGATAATTTCTTATCTATTTATATCTCGTCTTTATATCATTGAAGTTTTTAATCAGTAACCACACACAGTCGAGCAGGCAAGTGACAATCAATTAATGTATTTTATCATTCGTTTGTTTTACTTTTGTATGGGAAATAAAATGATTCTTCGAAAACGGTCCCATCAGTTCCCAGGCAATGCGAACGGACTTTTATACAGTGAGTGACACCGGGCGCTGCTTGCTCAGCGGGGTGCACTTGCGTACAATTTTATTTCACTCTACCTGGTCACTTTTTACGCTATAGCGCAGAGGTGCACAGGTTGGTTTAGATGCAGGTTCCATTCTAAAGGATGTACCTTAAAATGTAGTAAATAATTTGCAGGCCTCAATTTTAAGTTGTCATAACCGTTTGTTATTTTTATAAAACCCGTAATTTATTGTTGAAAAACTTACTACGTCAAACCTACTACTTATTAACCTTACTACTTAGAAATTCCATTAATTTATTTTTATTAATTTTTTAACAGCGTTTTATACGCACAGTAGAACTTATTCATTAAAAGGCGACAATAAAATTAAAGAGCGTGCGATCATAGCCAATAATCAATTAAACGTATAAAGAATTTTTATTGTATCGGCGAAGCTATCTTGCGCCCGCGCAACGCTCGCGTCTCTTTTATTGCATTTCCATAAACACCGACCCTTTTTTTATCCCACGACCCGAGCACGAGGAAAAAATTCCACTTTTGTCAACGCCTTGATTGATATGGTAACCTTCCCTTGTTTTAGCAATAACCCAGACTTTTTTTCCGTACGCCTCTTACATTTTTATTTGCTCCATTCAACTGGTTTGACATATCACTAAATTCTGTAAGAAAAATTACAAGGCCTCTACCGGTGGGCCCGGTGAGGTGTTATAAATTTAAGAGTTTTTCTAAGCCTCAGAATGTTTTTATGTACGCAGTCTATGTACCTGCGTAAGGCGCCAGTTGTGACATTTATCGTCAGGATATTGGGAAGCTATTAATGTTGATATTAATAACGGGGAAGCAAGGTTTGGCCCATAAATTCGTATGATCGAGTGCGGTTGTTTTGTCTGTCACAATAACGTATGACATTTTTTTGTCTTGAAAGCGATTGGTTTTTTGATCGATAATATTACGTGAATTAATTCAAAGTATTTTCCACGTTGTTTTTGAAGTGACTTATATTATTTAACTTGAGCAAATTGTAAACGCGTTCTCTCTAAAATAAAAAGTGATTAGATGTTGCTGGTATATCTAATGTTCCGTCGGTAGCTCAATAGCATGGTTTGTAAAGGATTAGGGGCTGTATACATAATCAGTCGATTAAAGATATCGGTTTAGAATGAAAGCGCGGTCGATTTCACGCGTCGAGCGTGGAGAATCGATTACTCGCTACGTGTTCCCAATTGAGAACTCGAATTACTACGATAAAGCGGTTACCTGTGTCAATATATAGAGGGTTATCCTAAGAACATTCGTAATTTATTAATTCTTCACAAATTAAAAGATCATTTTGATTGAAATTTGGGATTTATTTTTATTTTAGAAGAAAATTCTCATCTAATTTTAGAGTGGTATTTAGTTAGTGTGTATTGAACATATTCTATAGTGTAGACAAGGTTCTATGTCTGTATATCAAGAACCCTTCTATGTTGAAAGAAATATATCGAAAAAAGTATGTAATGCAATATAATGTCATTTATACCCCGTACTATCTGAAATTGTTCTGTCTTGCTTCCAACTAGGCTAGAACTGCATTTAGCACTCCCATAACAATAATTAATACTACCATAACCTTCCAGATGTCGTTCATGTGTCGTACAATTAGGGCCACCAATAATAACTCAATAAGAACGGTTCAGCGTGTACCACTAATCGGTTCGCGGCTCCACGCGTTATTTATCGGTAGCACCGGGACGTGATTTTGATTTAGAGCCTTAAATTGCACGCCTCGGTATTACAGGAGGAATTCTCGGTACATATCTGCTTATTTTGTTGGTATTAGCTTACGCTGTTGAAGTTAAGAGACATGACATATGGAGACCAAGTCATCGATGATGGTAAGAACAAGGTCGTAAATTAACGTTGATAAATATATTTTTTATACGTTTTAAAATTAAACAGAGATTGAGTTTACGCTTTACGGTATCTTGTACTATATCAGAGGTTATAGTAAGAAAGAAATGTTGTTATGAAATTTAATTGTTATGTTATTTCCTTTCTTTATAGATTTTCGCATTACATTTAGATGCTAAATACGATATTGACGCTCTTTAGTTGGAAGCATATTTTCTGCATTGAATCAACGATGCATATATGTTTTATACTGTTTTTAATGGTCCAGACAAAAAAATCACCTTTCGTACTTTTCGACTTAGGCAATTAAAAGCATTAAGCAATCATTTGAATGACATCGAACTACCGTATTACGTTATAATCTGGCGTAAGCTCCGTTCGGACTGACAGCCGAGTAAGTAGCCACCGATCGTGACCAGCCAAAAATGTATATACGTATGCGACCATTGACTTCCTCAGCAATTAGCATAGCAGGAAGCGGTATCTGTCATTAGGCCGTCAGCGCCAACTGTTCCACCGAAATGCATTACAATCACAGTTTACACTTACCAGAGATATAATTAGTACAATGCGTATAAATAGAAATAAATAAAGTACGCGAGGTGGCAGCCTGCAATTTACTGATGCGTTCGGGCACTGGTCAAATTATTGGTTGCGCGCGGTGTCTCATTGACTAATGATGCGACTGGGCGACTGCTACAATGCTAACACCGTGTTATAAGCATGTTAAATAAGCTCTCTTTTACACATTTGGTTTAGTGTGCTAATTTTTAATAATATTCGCATACACCATTGCAAAATGTTGAAAGATAAATATCCAAGTTGTAATTGAATATTATATGGCTAGCATTAACATTTTATATTTGTCTGGACGTTATTGTCGTGCAGTTTTGTTTATGCCTGCAATGAAAACGGATTAGCCACATTTTTGGCAAATTAACGAAAGTATCTTGCACTCAGTTCCGAATAGCACTGTTAGCAATTTCAATAGATACTAATAAAGATATACACCAAGCAATCTCTATTAACACTTCAGTATCATTGTATCTATTTAACGGTATCTTTAAATGTTAACCCCTAAGTTGCACAGGCGATGTTCGTCCCACGCGGCCGTGGAACAAGCCACCGCCGCTCACTTCCGCGTCTACGCTTGTGGTCCAATTGGACCAACAGAAATGTCGAAACCTATCAGATGGCTACATTTTGCAGCACTTACGAACTGTATAACAAATGTTTTATGGGCTATCTATATAACAAATGTTTTATATTAAAAATCAGTTGCATGGGTTGCTGCGTGATATTTTCTCGAAAAGATTTTTGTTGACGAATGAACGATATGTTTTAGAGTTTTAAAGGAAAGTGTGCGTATTGTCGTCGTATGTTATTCGGTTATTCGTGATTTCCATCTGCTATCGATTGTCGCCAAATGTAAGGGTACGCATACAATGCATTAGTATGTATCGCGTGATCGCGGCAGAAAAGACGCGTAATTGACGCAATGCGATATTATCCGCGCCTCAGGATCACACTCCGCAGCGATAGCCTTACGAAAAATATTCAAAGCGGAATGCTTAATGATGCATACATTTATGTAATTGCTGTTTGTTTTTGTAATCACGCATAATGTGACGTTAAATCGTTTGATTGATTGCACTATAAACAAGTCAGGTGGAATAATTACACTTACAAATGCTGGCACTTTTGAATTATGAGTTTATAACTGTTTGATTGGATACGTGGCAAGTCGAAATCAATAGATTGCCATAGTTGTGTATTATAATATGCAATCTAGTTCAGATTCCTTGTTAAAGGGTACATGTGTAGGTATAGAGCGATCATTGTTCAAGCGTGTTAAAGACCGGTTGGATGCGGAGTAACGAGCATTTCGTATACAATAGACCTTTTAGCGTCATGTGGACGCACGTCAATCGCAAGTCGGCCGGTCACTCACTAGTGAGCCCTTGCCTTTATTATTTCGATGTGATATGCTTACCGCAGGCTATATTTGATGTAAATATATTGTAATTATTATAATAGTAGTAGAATTAGATTGATTGAGCTTTCGTGCAAAATATTAAATTTTCACTTTAATATCGCTCGGGTTGGTTTATGCATGCATCATTTTGTGCAATTATATCTGTGTCAAAATACCTTTAAATTTGTCAATGCGTTAATATAAGAAGTTACAACATAACTACATAAATATGCACGCGCAAGCGTATCTTCTCTAA
Organism: Zerene cesonia; assembly: GCF_012273895.1. Lineage (NCBI taxonomy): Eukaryota > Metazoa > Arthropoda > Insecta > Lepidoptera > Pieridae > Zerene > Zerene cesonia. Next base: position 7,554,671 of record NC_052114.1, read on the forward strand.
TTTATTATAGTTCTAAGGACAGCGATTAGTACAAATAGAAAATATATGATCTGCAATAGCTATAAAGCATTGTCTTTTAAAAATTCGCCGTAAAGAATAAGAACAAAAGTGTAACTGAAGTTGACGATACTCGTATGTTGCCACCACACACATCACAACAAACGGCTATAAAATTAATCATATACGCGACTCGGACAACTATTATAACAAAAAACAAGCAGAGTCAGTTTGATTCGGATGAAAATAAAACATATCCAGGGGACTGACGTGCGTCCGGCGTCACTTAGCAGCGCTGGAATGATGTGACGGCTCTTGCCGATCCGAATTCCTTTTTTATATTTAAAATTAAAAATAAAAACCACTAGGCTCTCTGGATCTGTTCCATTGTGTTCACGTTTTGGAAAAATTTAAATGACCGAGCGTTGGTCGCTTTTTTGAGAGTCGGAATGTCGAAATCGGCGTTTAAATACATAAAGATTCGCGGTTTAGCGCCATGTTTTTTCCCATTTTCTGCGCATTCTCACCCGTTGAATGTGAGACGATGCGGTAGATTTTGCCCGAACCCCGCGGTGATAGAAATAAGTTGTTAGTGTAAACGAGTGCAAACTTTTGTCAACCCGTCGGTGACTTATATAGGTCCGGGCAATGCGTCGTATAGCTAGTAACACCTGTTTGATAATGACAAACCGGTTCGCGTACTTTATCGATTAATCTCTACATTTTACTTCACACCGAATGATAAAGTATGACTTCAATTACTATTATTAGGATGAAAGAGGTTGTTCGCGAAACTGCTTCCATTGCAGATATTTAGAGTGGCAATATTAATGTATTTATTCAGGGCTCAGGGCGGCCTCTGCCTAACAATGCTACGCTTGTCGCTACCACGCCGCTCTCATAGGGCTGAAGCAAACCGATTGTAATTGTTTTAAGAAAATTGTTCTGTGTTATAAACAGCAATTTTGATATAGGCAAAGGTTCCTTTTTTTAATCACAAATGATATTTTATATTTCTCATATATCGATTAGTCGTTATTCTAAGAAATCCATTCATGTATTACTAAATTGTTATGTATTCGAATAAAACTTTCAATCGCGAATAAATCAAAGTAAGATTCTTACGTTCACATCATTACACCACAAGACCGATGAAATCAATCACACTAAAGATAGGCGTGCGTCAGTCTTCTAAAAAAGCCCTACCATTTCCATGGGTATTAATTTGCCAATAAAAACCCTTAAACCCGTAGTTCCAACCCTGCTGCGAAGGTCGTGAATCAGGGCTGACACTGCCGCCCGGTGGTCCCCACGTCACCGCCGCGCGTGCGCGCTACCTACCCTCCTTATTTACATAAACCTTTATATTGTTGCTAATACTTCATTACTATTGAAATTGTTCAAAACGAATTACATTGTGCGACAGATAATTTGCTTTTAGAGTTGGATGCTGACGGCAAAGCAACAGCGTTCATGATTATAAATGAAATAGGATATTTATAAGCTCGGTATTTATATTATAACAAAATGTGTACTGATATCGATTAGTTTGAGTTCAGTACTAATTATTATAAAGTATGGATCACTTACTTGTATACTAAAGATACCTTTTCAAAATGATGATAAGGCATATAATTGTTGATTAGAAGAAAAATATGAAGTAAACAATACTTCATCTTTTTCTGATACATTACAGAAAGTCTAAAACCAAAATTGTTGTTGTAAGCAATTTTTGTTTTATTCTGCCAATAAATAACAATCAACAATTATATGCCTTATCACGATGGTACACCTTACATTATAGTTTACGTACAGTAGCAAAATGGATAACATCGAAATTGTATGCAATCGACATATTTGTTCTATTTGCTACAACTTGTTCAATAATGCATTATGACCTTAATATTGCAACGAATTCATTGCGAAAGCATGCAATGGAATCCCCATTACATTCAAACACAAGTTCAACAGTTTAAAATTATAGCTAGTTTATAACAGTGTTTCAAACAATAGTTAGTAAGTCAGCTCATATCTTAGCTTGTGCGAAGCCGGCGGCAAGCGTTCATTTTCATTCATACAGTTTTGTTCATTTTGCGTCGATTGTCATTGTGTTTACCGCGTTTACCATTGTTCGGGGCCCATATAAATTGGATCGCGTCGGTTTACAGCGGTGACAGGTATATTTGAGTGCTCGATTTTGGCCGATAATTAATCCGTATTGTTATATGTGAGCCCACCCTTGTACGACGAGCGCCGTGCATCGCTCTTGCTTCGCTTTTAATTTGTTGCGTTTGTTTCTTACAAGGACCGCGGCTTAATTGTTCACTAGGTCAGTTTTGGACGCTGTTTCGAGCTTCTTGTATGCATTCCTTCGCCTTTTGCTAAAGGTGATTATATAAAGAGAATTCATAATGTATATGATGATAAACAATGTCTTGAATAAGAACACAATGTCAATAAAATATCGTTAATTGCTTGTAAGAATTTTCATAGCTGTTACATGTGACCCAGTCCTAAAGTACGTCCATATAATAGCTGGCACGGGTGTATAAATTAATGCGAATAATTACAAAACAAGATAATGTTCAATTGAAACGAATTAAGTCATATATTCAATGTATTTAAATAAAAACATGGGTCGGAAATTGTTATTTATTTTACGCGATAAATGTGCATTAACGACACGAATTTTACTATTTATAGTTTTTGTTCTACCTATAAACTATTCACTTGCGTTCGATAAATATAGTCATTGTTTAACACCCCGTCACTCACGATGTTATTAAAAGAAAAAAGGTGAATGTAATGAACCTTAATTTTTAACGTTGTTATCAAATGCATTTTGTTCGCGTGTGTGGAAAAAAGTAGATTGCGACTATAAAGAAATAAGTTTCTTACTTATTTCGAATGTCATTTCACGGTCACTTAAGGTTCTTAGAGGTTAATTATTCAATATATTGTTATTATAATGTGTTTTATATAAAACACCTACTTATAAACTAACTATCGTTTTTTTTAATTTTCTGTAACCTCAATGCAACGTGCATTAAGGTTTTATTTAAATTTGTTTGTTATTTCAAGCAATTACGCGATAAAAACTAGTCAAAATTAACGAGTATAGAGGCTCACAGACAATTAAAATTATTAATTAAGTCAATTTACATCAACCTTAATAGAGACACCAAGTCTACTTTATCGTGACAAATGTTCAAATAGCAGATAAACAAAAAACTGCAATTCACACGTCGCCTTTATACCAACTTTATGCGCATAACGTGTTTAGTTCAAATACATAAATGCGCTAAATGTCAAAAAATATGGATCAAAGTACTTAGTGAAGTGTATTAAATGGAAATGCCAACCGCTTATGGGTGTAACACCTGCTTAAAGACATACGATTGATTAAACTATTATATTGATGGTACTTAACCTATGAATACTGCAATGGGCTAGCTTTGCCCATTTTGCGTCTTACATAATTGATGTTATTAGAAGATGTTTAGCTTGTGGTACAGATACATCAAAAGGTATGAGTATTTGCTATAGAATACAACGTAAGTATATAATTAGGTAATGATATATAATTTCAAATCCCCGACTAACTTTCATATTCGTATCACAGTCCTTCAAAGCATCAGTACACTAGATTTGACGGCGGGTAATTAAACCATCAGATAGGTGGTCCGTTTCGTACATCAACTTTTTATAACCTAAAGCCTAGTTGCCACTCATTAGTTACGTTCGGTCTGTCACAGTGGAATTATTAAAAGCGTATGAGGCATTACGTCTCATCCTATGAGCTGTCAGGCAATGACGCGCGCAACTACCGTCAGACTGAGTAACGTATGTTGAAAATATTTGACCTCAAGGTTACACAGGCTACTCTGTATCTACACAACGGTGATCCGTTTAACGTTACTGAGCTTTTAGATTGGTAGTACGCGGCTAATGCGATAATTGATTGCTTCTAAAGTTTCTTTAGGCTTACGAGGCTAGCCATGTTATGTTCATAGCTATATAGTAATAATAATACAGCGAGAGTTCTCTAGTCTACATAAATGAGCTTAATTAGTTGATTAATGCTGTGAACTAAGCAATAAATGAGTAGAGAATTCTAGATCAGATTAAAATAATATAATAATAAAACACTAAAATATTTCGAGTAACAAATATCAACCACCTTCAAGGTTTATAACTACGTTATATTTCGAATTCAAGGTTGCCTTTTAAATTAATAATATTCATTAGAAACGAAATGCCACACGAAAATTTTGAATTATATATGGGTTAGTGCACTTTAGACGTCACGGCATCAGTTGATACAAAGCACGTCAGCGTTTGAACGACGATCATGTTTTATGCTTGTCAACTTAACCCGTACCTAATTTAACTCTCGCTTCAGTCGAATCACGTATGAGAATATATCTTCCTACAAAATAACGAAACCTCAAGCATCAAGCCTTTTCGCAAGTACGCCTCTCCTTATCATCCTTTAAAAATGATCCAATTAAGGGTAGCTATTACGTTCAATAAGTTACCAAAGTTAAAATCTCGCGCACACCCATTGTAATAGCGCTCTCAATATTAAATTTTAACAAGGTATTAATTAAAAAAACTAAAGCGAATTTAAATTTTTCTCAGGGCGCACGAGAGGCTCGTTGTTTTATTTTTAATTCATTTTATTCGGCGCTGGTCGAGCGGCGTGTTCCGCCCACCGGTGATTTAAAATTTTGATTTATCGGCGTATGCGCCGCGTTTGAGTCTAGCGCTCGCGGTAATTATAAATATGACGCGGTGTTAAACTGCGCCAACTGACCCCTCGACCCCATGAGCCTTGTTCGCGCCATTTCTATACAGATAATAATACAAGAACCCATTTAAATACAATTTGTGTGATTAAAACGATGTTTGTCAAACTGTATGAAATATCGTTCCCACAGTCAATATAAAATGCCTTATCAGATATTTTGATTGAATATTTAACACTGCAATAAATTTAAATAATTATGTCCTAGGAAATGGCAGATATTTCTAATTTATTTATTGCTGCTGATAAATCTTATTCAGTATTTAAATCGATTATCTGGTTTTGCTATTATAAGACATTTAATGACAATGATATTACAGTGGATATCAAATTACCTAGTTTACATATTAAATTAAATTGTCAAATGTTTTAAAGCTACCTTTCGTACTCTTGTTAATTTGTAATAAATTTATTATGTGTCTATCTTTCTACATAAACATAGAAAATATGACCATATACGTGAAAAAAATATTAGAAACTTAAAAGCAAATGACACTAGGGGGCCGCAGCGATATCAATTTGAATGTAAATTTAGCACATCAAAATGGACCCTAGAAAGCAAGTAAGTGTTATAAGCAGCTGTTCCGTATTTATGACTTCCCACTACGCAGCTTTCCTACGGGACCATCCACCTGTTTCTTTTGATTAATTAGCCGAGCCGTCATGTATGTGACATAACTGCGCTGTTATTACTTATTTAATATTTAGCGGCTTTGATGCGAAAATTATCAATTCTGCATTTTAATTATACGCTTTAAACGTCTCTCGTTCTATGTTTTACTGTTAAAATTTGTACAATTAGCTGTAATGTATGTTATGGAACTGTCGCTCTTTTAAAGAGTTTCTTGAAGCTTTAAGTATCTTCAATTATTATCATAAACAATGAGTAAATACGTACAGAATATGTAACTGAGTTAACGTATGTCTATTATATTAATATTCTCTTCAATAAATCTATTTAAATACTTTCAATATCATGGAATGCGTACATTGGTTGTACTAAAAATATGAATGATAAAGCAATATACGTATGCGGTGTGAAGCATTAACAATCGATACTCGTTTGATAAAGCCATAGCTTTTCAATCAAGCGCTAAACAGTGTTACAACGATTAGCGAATTCCAGGGTTTATTCTACGCAGGCTCGAGTCCCGACATTGTGTACTGTAGCTTTGCTTGTATCCAATTTGATGAGCGCTCCCAGTGTCCTTTCCCATTCAATGCAAATTCACACGTTATAAGAAACGTTCAACGCGGAATTACCAACGTTTAGTCGCCTCTCGAACATAATTTTATGTTTGTTTCTTTGTAATATTGCCGCGCTATTGCCATTTCAATGAAACTGTTTTTTCCTTAAAATAAATAACAAACCATTAGATTACAAGCAGGTGTACGAAATAGGCTCAATAAAATGGGACAGCGTTTTATGTGATAGTAAATTAATGTCGTCTACATTTTTACTTCTATGTACCTTTACGCCGGCCGCTCTTGAATTGTCTTATGCATTTGTAGCAATTTGCTGTTTAATTTATTTAGTGCTTTAAATTAGTATTTTCTTTCAGTACAACCGGTTAGTACGTAATTTATTATCTACTTTGTAATTCGAACACTCGATGTCTATTTAATTGTAGTTTTAAATACGTGTTTTAAGTATATTTGTATACTATTAAGTCAGCAAAAAACACGTTTCGTACTTTATTACCCGAGAATATATATCTGACATGCTGTATGTGCTATATTTATGGTGTAGATTTAGGAGACCTCATAAAATGGTTATGTGCTTAATAAAAGCATACTAAAATTCGTGGAATATATTCATAGAATATTTAACAGTTTTAAGTTGAAATTTTATTTAACATTCAAATATACAATCTTTAATCGGCTTCAATTCTCAATATGTATCATTATATATTTATACGACCGGAGAAATGATAAAGAAATAATTACAAAGTTCACGTTCGGAAATTCCGTGTCCACTATCTTAGCGAGGCTCTATTTACATTGTATAGTGGCGCCATCTATCAATGTCGCTGTGAACTAATTATAGCGCATTCTCATTTATTGTTATTTGCATTCTTTGTGAATATGCATCTGGTATTTCACAAGTGTTATATCGAATGATTTAATTCCGTTTTAAAAATGTATTTTAGTGGTTGCGAAATCTGAAAGGGTTGAAAGATTAGTTAACCCAATGACGATATTGAAACGAATTGAAATTGTGTAAACAGTATATTCATTATTCTTATTGCGTTACCCAAAAACCACTGTTAGAAACTGCTATAAAATATTTATTATACTTATTTACAAGCGCAGTAGAATGTAGGACCAGCGTGACGCTAGCGATTACGTTTCGCCGATAGTATCTCGCTTGATGTGTCAATCTGTTCTATCGCTGTACTATTGCCTATTGAGTAACCGACAAGCTTTGTTAGTTTTGTTACCGTGATGGACAGAAATTCGAACCCCACTTCGAATATTTCTGATAGGCATCTTTAGCTCGCGACCTATTAGCTAACTATGAGAGCTTCCATTTCTTAGAACGCAAACAAACTCCTGAAAATTGTTATACGCAGCTTATATCGCCCTTCCTTACAACTATGCTCCGAGTGAACTAGCTCAGAAGCCACTCCTTGCATCAAAGTTTTGTCGACCCTTGCTCTATTTGAAAACCACTTTACCTATAGATGTGTACGGGCCCCATTAATACCTACACAGCACACAACCACTATGAACTTGTACGAATTGAAAGCACCTTGGTGTGAGTGAACACGATGAAAATCTTTATTTTCACGCTCTATCTCTCTTTATCTAATCGCCTCAGTCAGATAAGGACGGAACGCCGGAAAAACTGGTGCGGGGCGAGGGGTAAAGGCTACATCGATTCCGCGCTTTCACTGCTAGGGGCCATGTAAACCTTTAAAAACAGCAGTGTTGCTATACGATTGTCATCTCTAAGTCGTTACTTATAGGAGAGAATTTTCAGTATAGAGCTATCACTGGTAAATGGATTGCCTCCCTCTTGGGGGTTCTCATAGTGGGATCTAGATGGCGTAGATATGCTGATATGCGGGTATGTGAGCGTGATGTGACTGAACGATGTTTGCATGTGTTGCTACGAATATAGATTATAGGTATGTTTGAGTTGCTTCCGATGGGTTAAATTTTGCTTCTGTTTGCAAATATATGAGGGGTTGTAGGTATGCGTCCCTTTTTGTAATATAATTTTATGTTTAAGTGTAGATAGGTGGATAGATTAGGGAAGACGGAGGCTGTGATTTGATTTGATTAGGAGGTGTTTGCAGTAGGGTCGGGAGATAAGGCTGATTGGATCGCGAGGAGGCGAGGAGGGCTGGGCTTTATGGAAATATGTTTTAATGTGGGTGGCTTATTGAATTAGCCAACTTTGAGTGAATTGGAGCGAGATTAATCTGTTTGATGTGTTTGGTGTTCATTAATTAATAACCGTTTTGAGTTTATAAATTCATTTATTTAATTCATACATATGGATGAAGCGAACAGACGTTTGAAATAAAATCGTTTGACTGAGTTAAGAATGTAATTATACGTGAAATTGTCCACTTCAAGGACAGTATTATGCTTTATAAATGCTAAGTCTTGTCCAAAACAACAACAAAAGGCATGTTTTTGTTCGCGTCGCAATACAAAGGAGTCCTGATGTTGTCACAGCGTGCTCTCCTTTGAGTTTACACTACACTGAAAATTAAAGTACCACCATTACAATATGTACTGAATTTTTGTCTATTTATTCGAGTACAGCTTTTTATCTTTGTCGGCGTTTATCTCATGGTTGTTTTGGAAGCTCGATATCGATCGCGGTGGAATGCTGTTGACAGTGAAATGGGTATAACAATTAATAAAACTCTTTCGTCGAAATGTACAAGTGTCCGCGTGCTTCACGTTTTTTAAATGAAGAATTCAAGGATTCTTCTATTTTTTTTCGATCGTCGGTACGGCAAGTTATATACGAGCTGAATAAAAAATAATTGTGCTCATAAAATTTACGGCGCTTTCCAGCGGTATCAGTGTTTGAGGAGCGAAAGTAATTCGGTCATAAAATTACGAGTAAACAGTCATTTTTCGTTGGAAATAAAAGCGCCCCCACGACCGGTTGACTTTTGTAATCGGCTTAGCGGCGACCCCTCTGAATTAACCAGCAGATTCCCTAGAGATGAACGTGATGCAGCGGACGATATAGTTTGATGAGAAACTCTTATCTCCAGGTTATAAAATCGGTTTCGCGTAATTGACTCGTAAAATTTAGGGCTAACTTTTCATCCTGTATGGAGGACTAATAAATTCTGACTCGTGTAAAAGTTATGTTGTTTTAGTTGGTTATCGTAATTCGAAGACATATTTACTATAGCAGCATAATAAGAGCAATTTTACAACAACTTCCCGTGATGAAAAATATCTAAAAACCAAATTCCACCGCAGCTTACATAGGTACAAATATAATATGTAAAATGTGAGTTGACAAAAACACAATTGAGCTCTACTGTTCCCAAGCAAAGAAAAAGCCTGGCTAATATACCGAGCTCTAATCTAATAAAAAATATAATCTTATACTGGCACAAAGGAGTTGCCATGACGCGGCGAATATTGACGCAAACCATTTAATATTTAGGTATTCCAATATGCAGCTTGAGGTACATGCGTGTGAAAATGCTATTAGTATTAAATTGCTTTATTTCCATTTTAATTTGTTTATTGTTATTTTTTTTATACGATTCAATAAGTGAAAGCTTGTAACTTCAGGCATGCGACTGCAAATTTTATAATAAATATTGAAATTTTAGAGTGTATCTACTAAAATAAACAGACAAAACAGGCAACAAAAAATATTAATTGTTAATCAATCTTTTATTTGTTGTTAGTTCTGCTCTTATCTTATAGGCGAGTAGATTTTATTCATAAATGGAAAAGCACGTTATGAGAAACAAATGCAAATATAACAAGGTTTTTACATTTAAAAGACTTCATGTACACTCTCATAATCTCACATCTCATAGTAAAAGTATAAGTATCAGCTTCCTAGTTATCTGTGTAAACCGCTGTGTTCTCGACTGTACATTCAGAACCACACTTACGATATTAAAGCGGACAATACACCGTTTCGGTCACGATAATCTTTGGTAGTATTCGATTCTAGTTACAGAGAATCGATCAGGATCGAAACTTCGAATAGTTCATTCGTAATACTTTACGACCTTTTTGTTCGATAAATGACATGACAAATTAATGGATTTATTATGAGTAGGATTGCGCGTTTCGTTTTATTTCTCGTGTCGGTTTAGGACGAATGCATTTTTAATTGAGTGAGGCACTTTTGTGGACTGTATAAACGGCCACCGGGTTGTTTTTTGTTTGATTGACGTGTAGTAATGGGCAGGTGCGTAGTCGATGCTTCGCTTTTCGATATTTTATGTCAATGTGCTTCTTGTATTTCCTCAACGTTTACTTTGTTTCTTTTTATGATTGTGCACAATATAGAGCAATATGTGAACATACGTTTTTATTAACTTTCAAATGATCTAATAAAGGACTAAGAAAGGTTAGTTTCGCTACATAGTTTCACGAGGCCTACTCATTTTTATAACGAATTTAAACCAAAATATATAAGTTTAACAATATCTGCTGCAAACCATTGCAACATTTCCAGCCAAGTTCACAAGCAAATGCAATTCACACATCTTTCCTATTATATTATCCAACGATAAACTAACAATCGATGTATTGTTGTAGTCGCTACAATCAGCGGCAAGGCGGGCGGGGACCTCGTGCGCCAATTGCAAGACAACAACCACCACACTGTGGCGGCGAAACCAGAACGGAGAGCCAGTATGCAACGCGTGTGGACTGTACTACAAACTACATAATGTAAGTATTAGAATTATAAAGGGGGTTAATGAAGTTATTGATAAAGGACATTATAGACACACTACACAGTCGATAGTATACTTACGACATGTTAACAAACATGTCATAAGTGTAACTGGTTATCAACTTTTCATTTATATAGTAACTACATTAAGTAAACGCAATTTAATTACAAAATTTCTCGAATATGAATAAGTGCTTTTAATAAGCAATTAAAAGTAATGCCCAAAATCTTGTCATATGACAAAGTTTTCGTTTCATAAAGCCGTGTTTAAGTGACAATAAATTTTATATTAAGGTCATTTTCCATTATGGACGTATAATTAAACAAACACATAGTTTTATATCTAAAGATATAGCTTCCCCTCCAAATTGTATTAAAAAAAACATCCTCCCAATTTAAACATTAACAAGCACACTGAACTGTGATTGTAGTTCGCACTCAATAAATAGCAGGGAAAAGACCAGTTATTCTGGCCGATTTAAAAGTCCCCTTTAGCCCCACGAGACGCTATCCTCCCGGGATGAATTGACAGTATCTTAGTGACAACCGCTTTGGGATCTAATAGCCCACACCCTCAGTAATGTGTCATAATACTCGATGCGAATGAATAACGATTCAGTTGTGACGTTGCGATTCGATATTTGTGGACCAAATCGCTTTTGAATGAGAAATTAATTAAAATGAAATAGGATTAGCTTCGGTTGTTATGGTTTATAATGTACCTGACCACAGAGAATGATTTGCTGTTATTTATTGTTTGTTGTGATTTTTATCTTCTCTCCTATTACCTTAATAACTAATCTTAATAATATATAGTTGAATAGTTTTTTGTTTACTTGAATGCGCAAATCTCAACTACAGCACCGATGTCAAAAATTCTTTCGCCGTGATCCCTGAGAGGTACATAGGCTATATATGAACAACGGACGTTGATGTGAATATTGGTATTTTTGGTTTTAGTAAGGTTTTAAAGAACATTGATATAGATTTTTAAATGGAATGTAGAACAACTAATAATTGTGCTAGGAACATAAAAGTTTACAATTCCATGACATCTAGTACTTAAGATTTAACAAATAACATCAAGAACTGGTAGCAATTCTCACGACTCTCACAGCCCCGTAGATGCAGAATAATAAACAAAGTCCCTTACAGTAAGCGATACATTCGTAAAAGGAACAAACATAAGCGGGTAGGTTACAATAGCAAAATTAACTGCCGATACGACCCTTGGCGCACTCGAGATTTTTTGTTGAAATGTATACTTTATTGCCTTTAAAGTGCCCGAACAACAATGTTGTTTGGTCTAATTATTTGGAAGCAGCGACAAAGGGAAATGGGAGTGCCTGATACTTCAATGTTGAAGGAATGATGGGTGTACAATACGGGAATAAAGCAGTAGCAATGACACGACGGATGGTACACCTTCTCATAAATATTTATAGAGTCCTTTTGGTATTTGCGACTGAATGCTGCCTACTGGTTACATTTTATTGTTATTGAAACGAATGTTTAAAGCTACGAGGTTGTATTATAAGAGTTGTATATTGCGGGTTTGTTTTAAAAGTTATATGACGATTGCTTCATTTATAGTTACAAATTTTTACAATACTTTTATACGTCTTTTGCAAATCGAAGAAAAGTTAAAAGTACTCTAATGTCATTATATTATTTAGAAAGCGTGTATTGTGTCTATAGTTATTTAAATAAGCTCAAAACGTTTCAAGTCGCAACCATTCATAACCTCTTGCTAAAAGTGGCATTGTTTCATATAAACTATTATGCTTATTTTTGATTGATATGGGAATGTTTATTTTATAAAGTCGATTGAAATTGATTCATAAAACATTTAAGCTACCTATATAGAAACCGCATTACTTATTTGGATCGCACATAAATACTCAATAGGATTAATTCAGTAAGTTTGAAATAGAATCAACATAAGTGATAAGCTAATCTATTTCCTATTGCAACTAAATAGACATCAAAATGCAACTTATCATTATTTTAGGGAAAAGGTGGCTGACTGCGTGGGTTTTTGTAAATTTGTTTATTTAATTTATCACGCTCGTTTATTCGGTACTTCCTTTACGCGATTAGGTTTTTGTGGTTTAGATGATTTTTTTCAAAGGATTGAAAGAGATCATTCGAATTAATTTTTTTTGATTTTCTGTTATTGGTTTATTTTATTGATATTATACCATTATTGATTAATTATTTATTATTAACGAGGCTTTAACGCAAAATTTCTTGTTTATACCAAATTGTTTATATTATCTGAACATTGTACTCATAACTAATGATTTTCCATCTCCTTGTTGTATTATTACGATGCACTTCATACAAAAAGAGCTATTAGTATTTATGAAGTGATCAGTAGCTGAATGAATGTTAACACTAAAACAACTCGAAAGTGTTATAAAATAAAAAAGTACACACATTGCTACATACATTTGAATAAGACAAAGCAATCCTTATTTGTTTCATTATAAAACACTAAACAAATCATAAGCTAAGGCGCTTTGGACCATTCTAAACTAGATCGTTACGTTAAGTGCCTTCTATTCAAAAGTATTGGATTACCAGGTTGCATAGAATGTTAGAGAGAGAGCCACCATAATAACAGCTCAAATGATACATTTCGAATACAATGGGGCGATCAATTCAATTTTTGAATTGAGAACGCTCTCCTAGTTTTTTTTTCTTCGTCTAAAGTGCTGTTTTGTTCAGCCAACATCCGAGGGATTCTGACAGTCACTGTTTTTTTTAACTATTTTTCTTTTACATTAGATTTTAATGTTGGGTTATTGATACAAAGTAAATCTTTGAAGTTTTCGTCGGTGCATTAACATTTCTACGAGATAATTGGTGAAACTGCATGGCTATTTCGAAGAGCGTTTTAAAATAATGAAGAGGTTTAAATTTAAAGTGGAGGCTCAAATAGTACCAAACTGTTGAACCTAATCGCGAGTGAGATAAAAAAGTTTAATTTTCTCATTACACTACATTGCACATGCACTGGCTAGTCGCCAAACTGCCAGTACGTTGGGCGAATGTTATAATGACATCAATTTGAATATTCAACTTTGAACAGCAATTTCATTAACATAGAGCTTGAACCTGCTGTTTCATTTTACCTCAAAATATTCACCGTCCTTGGATTATTCGTGAACCACCTTTTAAATTATAGATCGCCGCCATTGCTGTATACGGTATCACTTATCAATTTGGAACTTTCTAAAATTATTGTATTATTTGGTGATAAAAAATATCGAGAAGTGCTGTCAAATCGAACGATCTAATTTCGCCAAAACGTGATCGTTTGTTTAAAATAAAAGAAATAAAGTGGGCGTTCGTGCAGTAGGCCGGAAAGATTTTATCTGTTGGCTATACAGAAAAAATGGCGCCCACCGGAAGTGTCCGAGCGCGGCGCGCGGCGTGTTACCATTTTTTTCTTTTTTTTGTTTTAAATGGCTTTTTCCCGGCAGCGTTCGGCCGGAAATGCGTTTGCGTAGAACTGGCGAGCAGTGCCCGCCAGTGGTTCGATAAAGTTTATTAGCAATTTGGAAGCTCAATTCAGATTGTTAGAGTTTAATATCGTATATCGGCGAACGAAATAAAACCGTTTTGTTGGTCTGAAGACAGAGTGTTGCGCTAAATAGCATGTTTTTATTCATGAGGCTCTCATTCCGCTTAGCGAGCGATTCTCAGCTGATTTATTGTCTTTGTGTTTGGGAGACTGGGCTTCTTCAGGATATATATTGTTGTATTAATGCGTTCCGTTTGAATTCTTTACGTCTTTGATAACCGTAACTCTCAACATTTGATAAGTCATAATTTACTTTCAGCCGTATTAAATAGGTACACTCTGATACTTGCAATTTGCGTACTTGGCTACATAGACGTTATAAGCATATTAATTTATTCATATTATACATAAATTTCAAACGTTACGTACGAGGTTTTCGTTTTTTATATGTTGTATAATTACTAAGATTCATCGACATGTAAAAATTTACATTATTTTTGATGGGGGCTTTAACAAAAGGCAGCTGCGCGACAGTTCGATCGCTCGATGCGATAAACGCGTGTCCTTTGCGCAATTATTGTTTTTTCTTCATAGAGATTAATGCCATGCTTTGATAAACTTAAATTATTTACCGAATTGACGGAATAAAAGTTTTTGAGTGTTCGTGGAGCTTTTTTTATACAATAACGTACATTATATATATAGACAAGAATAGAACGTTACTATTAATAGATTAGATATAATTATTTTTAATGCATAACACGCATATCGCATTCTTAAATTTATATTAATTGAATTAGACATCCATTGCAAATTGTAACTGCACTCTTAAGTCTCGTCATAAAATATGAGAACCCTTACACGACACTTGTATTTTCGACCAAAACTAAATATTAAGATAAGATTGTATCACAAGATGTTAATTATAAGTGGATATAACGCGAGAGCGGCGATCATAAGAGATGTGGCTGTATGCCAACGTATCAGCGACATCTAGCGTGATCTACGGGCACTCTGCATTCCTCCGGTTGATATCGACTAGGATTTAAAGTTCAGACAGTTTAATTATTCTAAGAAATTGTTGAGAACGCCGACTTGTAAAGTTACTGGGTAGAATGTGATGCGTTGGTCGGGTCTTTGATTTATTGATTATCCTGTTTAGAAACTATGAAATGAAACTAGGTGTTCATGGAAGTAATAACTAATAAATATTGATTTGTCAACATTACACTAAGATTAAATACTGATTTTAAGATTCTATTTCTCGCTTTACATAAACCAATATTGACCTTAATAACCACATTCCGTGTAATAATCAGATACATCCAACAATTATTAAGCGGTAATTAGGTCTTAGCGATCGCTCTCTTTTTTCAGTCACTCCAAAAGTACATTCGGTAGAGCACAGTTAATTAACTCGCTCTACATCAAGCATAGAGTACCGCTCGATTGCGTCCAAGTTCGGCCCGTTCCCGCAGCTACATCTGTAAACATCTTAGATAAACATCTGACGTTTGACACAAAGCGCGGTTGCACGATAACATCACAACTATCCGGATACCTCCTACACCCCACATCTAATTATATTTGTTTATCGGTACATCGATGTGCTCTACTGCGAAACTGCGTTTTCATAAGCACAAATTTAGAATTATCAACTAGGTGATCTGATGTTCTGAAGACTGCCTGCTCGCTACAAGACGGTTCGTTTTTATTTTAATTTCATGTGAATAAATAAAAAGTGCCGCGGTTTTCAAATTACACCCTTAAAAAGCATCATGTAATTGAGTTGTTCGATGTGCTGTTGAGAAATTAATAATTGAAATTTTAAAATAATTCAGACCAGTCAGCGGGATACAGCGGTCACATTAAAAGTTACAAAATTTAATGTAAATGACCACAAATAACTCTTGAAAGGCTCAACACAAATTACAAATTGAATTTTAAATAATTGTTGCCCCGTTTTGCACCGTTACCACGCGACTTAACTGAATTTATAACGACAAAATAAAATTTATGACATCTTATTCGAACTCAAGGTGTAATTTGATTGAAAGCACCAAAAAAGTCAGATAATCATATAACGAGTCGTGGAATAATTACTGGGGTCTTAGGAGCAGGTGCGAAGCTCGGGCACGCGCTGCTCGCGACCAAATCTATCCAACGAGGAATACCTGCAGAACTAAAATATAATTCGTCATGCATTGGTCTGACATTTGGATCTAATTCTTTGCGTAATCCAAACAAAAGCAGCGATGTACTAAATAACGAATTAGTGCGTCGCCGTGGAGGTCATCCTTCGCATTGACACGGCAGATATAAAATTGTACAAAAAATAAGCATTTACTGTAAATTTGTCTGGTCTTGTGGCCCACTGTGAGCTACAGCTGCCTTTATTTAAGGTTATTGCTATTGTTTTAATTTCGTTTTAGTGGGCCATTAAATAACATTTTGTGGTTATGAAGATGTCGCTGTCGTAATAATTTTAGAGAAATGAGCAATAAGTGTTATAAATATACAAAATGGTGGGATGTGAGTTTATTTTTTGCATTTTACAATTAATGAGGCTTTTTGTATTTATTTTGCTTCAAGCAATCGAATTATAGTAAAATTACTTCGTGTGAAAAATTAACATCAAAGATACCGTTTATTAGTTGATAATATGCTCAAGTAACTTATGAATGTGTAAATATGTGTGAAAAGTGCAGGCAGACACTACGCATTAATGCAATTAACATTGAATGTATTTTTTCTATTAACTTGAGGTGCGAATTTGCATTTTCATTACGTAAAAAACTACTGATCCATTAATATGAAGGACTCAAGGAGCGTAGTGATGTGTGAGGCAATTATATTATATCGATGATCGCTGTGTCGACATTTTAAGCGGCTCGTTGGTGAATCTGTATGAATTAGTGTAGCGTGGTAGCCGTGTGAGATTTAGTGCGGACGTAACGGACATCTAATTGGACCGGGTTCAGTGCCACGGGCGGACCATAAATTTATTGTTTTCCATAATTGTTTTTGAGATATAGCTGTGCGAGTAACTTCATTTTGATTCTTTAGAATCAACTGCCGATTCATTTATATTACTCATTTTAATTTATTAATTATTTATTTAATAATTTACGACCGTTTTATTATAATACATAGTCATTCTTTCAATTGCAGATTATTTAAAAATAAATAATTTTTTATCTAATTCATCATGATTTTGCTTAATTTAGCGTATTTATCATTTTGTTATTATGTGATATTGAAGCTTTACTATATGGAAAACAAAGGTTTATAAACTAGTAATCAGTATTGATTGTTTGTAGTATTTAATATGGTATATGTGATTGATATCACAATGATGACGTAAACGAAAAAAAATTACAGGACATGAGTCATCTAGCATTGGATCATTTTGATAGTATAGTATACAAAATGAAGCCCTTCGAAAGTCGTGAATATAATTATAGACACACTGGCAAGAAAGTCAGTGTTCGCTATAAATTGAGAATATCGATAAATTTGGCGCGGTATAAATCGTATTTTCAATTATCTTTTCGAGAAACAGCTGTCCGTTGCCGACTACTGCCCCGAGTATTTATTTTAATCGTACGCTCACTTCAAACAAGGAATGGTGTTTCATCGACATATCTCCGGGCACATCCTTAATTATGAAATATTGCTTACGTCGCAAAAAAGACCAATCAACGATATGATGAATGATATTAAATGTACTCAGAGTTATTGGCGCACCCCGTGTTCGTGTGATTTTTTTAATCATAATTTTTAACGGTTTCATGAAATCTTTATGACACAATTATGGGAGAGAAAAAAATGTTTTCAATTGATGAGTTAAATATAGAAAACATATGTATAGTAAGTTTACTTTAATTGATCTAACAATTACCAACGTACACCTTACAACCTCCAATTAAAGTGTTACATGTGTATAAAAAGTTCCAAATGCATTAGAAGTATTGACAACAAATGTTTACTTTATTTTATTACATGTGCATATAATACAGTTCAGGATTACTGGCACTTTTTAAATTGTTACTTACGGTACTAGTATAGTATTATGTTATCTGTGCTTACGGGTTTTTACGTGTTTTTAAAGTTCCGATTCGATTAAAAAATATTAATTTAGGTCGGATTGAATTACGTTTTTAGCAAAAATGTAGTTACATAATTTTAATTGCCATAAAACTATTCACTTTATGATTACAAACTATATATTGGATATATAAATAGCAGCCAGAACTATATATATAACTAATAACCTTTTTAAATCGTGTATCAAGATGCGCAGGCGCCGGGCCGCCCGATTGCCGCGCGCTAAACTACGCGGAACTAATTCACCATCACCAAAAGAGCCGCTCGCATGAACCAAAAACATTGTGCACTAAAAACTGAACCCCTTTCCTTGATGCGCTATTTGAGACTCTCTTAAGCGATGCAAATATGTGGCGCCACGTTCAAAAACTATTTAAAAAGCCAGGTGTAGACACTGAAATTATCCAGGTTTTTTGGTTTATCGAAAAAATTATCTGTGCGGATATGCGAGTAAGTAAATATTAATAATTACAGTAGGGTTATTTTTGAATAAAGAGTTGGCTGTATGTGTATGATGACAGAATGATGCTTTTATGACAATTGGGAGTCGGACTTGCCACATTCGCGTGATTTTTCTAATAATTCTTACGGCTTAACACTACGTATAGCAATTAAACATATGCTTAACAAATCTTTATTGAAATGCGATAATAATGGCATGTATTATCTTGATACGGTGGGAAATTTAATTTTTAGTTTTATAGCATTGAAATGCTTTATAAATGAGAAATTTTGAAAGAATAGAAAAAATTTGATCACGAGGCAGGATTCGAACCTGCGTTTTTTGCCTAACGGTGGGAAAATTCAATTACACCCGAGAAGATGGCTGACAATTATAATATTATATAGATTTTGTAGCTCCAACACTTCTAGAGTTCTCTACCCTACAGACGATACTAAACATATTTTTTCATTTCTTTCAAAAGTTTCATGACTGCACATAAACTAAACAGTAGCTCATTTATTAATAAGACGTAGACAATTCCAACAACCCGCGTGTGGCCGGCCGACGCGCCCAATTGCAACATTCGTTTATTTTCCTCCACGGGACATTTGCCTTGTCCTCGGGAATATTGCTACTTTTAATTGCGACTCAACACGTCCCTGATTGTATGAGAACGATGGTTGCCTTTAACATCTATCATCAATTTTGGTTTAACTAAATCGTGTATATAAAGCTCAAAATAATATTGCATTGGTTTGAAACAGAATTATCCGTTGATTCCTTCATTAATATTTTCTATATGTTTATGATAAAAATATTATACTATCGAGCGCATTTTCATCCAAAATCTATTATAGTTCGTACGAAATATTTGTTAATTATATTTATTACGAAAAAATTATATTGTGCGTACAAAATCCCACCAACAAGTATTTTAAGAATGTAGCTGAATGTAACATATATTATAGACTGCTCAATACAATACCAAAAACAAATAAAACAAATAGACAATTGCAATGAGTTTGAATGATTTATATAGTGAATCTACAGTCGCCATAGTAGGAGCTACGTTTTGATTAATCAACTAAGATTTATGATGCATCTGTGATATGTAATTATTCCACTCCTATATTATACACTGGAGAACATAGGAACTTGGTAATTAGAATCATTAAAACAATTTGCATATATTCTAGCTAAACGGTTAAGAAATACAGGTATATAGTTGCATTTTATTATTATTTTGTTTCTTAATTATATAGATATATAGATATAACAAACACAATAATAGCACACACAAAGAAAGGCTCGTTTTTAAAACGCTAACATCTTTTTAGTTAAATTGTACAAGTCGTATATATTTCTTTTTGTAGAAACAGACAAATTAATGAGACTTATATCGTCACAAAAACCACCGTAACGTGGAGTCTAACTCTGGTCTAATTACTCAAATGAATTTTATAATTGTTGAATGATAAATGTGCGTAAGTATTGTGTAAGAAATCCCAGTTGCATTGTCAGTTAAACGCCACTAAATACAGTATCAATCACTGGTGGTAAAAACAGAAGTCTCACGTAAGCAAGCTATCAGTTTCAATAGCGGTGAACATTGCTTTTTCTCGATAATACCTCGTTTGTACGGTAATTGATCGCTAATTATTTAATTTTACCGTGTATTATGTTTTATTGTTTTGTATTATTGAGAACTCGTTTTAGATTTAAACTATTTTCATACATTTCTATTGCTTTAAAGGTCCGCGTGACATGTAATGTAACCAACTCTCCATATATCTTCTTTGAATTATACCTATATTTCGGAATGAGAATTGTAGGTTGTAAAACAATAATTTACTTTTGGCAATTTGTACAAGCATCATTACAAGTAAATAATTAAGTTACAAGACAACAGTTACGCCGAAACAATGAAACATTTGCATTATTGCCTTAATTATGTTTGTCTGTGAAGCTTTCTAGATGTCGGGAAAATTGCATTTCAGTTTACACATTTTCCACGGCATTGTGATGCGAGCCTGTTATTTCCCCGAGTGATTTTATATACCATTTGTGTTGTAGGCAGATGGGCACAGATAGCGCTCAATCTAGAAACCTAACGTCATTATACACACGCATAGTCACATAATATAATTCAGTACACGCATATTCGCTGGCAATTTACATTTATTACACGTTCATTGCGTGAATCGTTTGACTTTTTTTTACTATTTTGCAATAAAAACTTCGATGGAAATCGTACATTGCGTTGAAGTCATTGTAATTAGTACACGGTATGTAACTCGTAAGTTACACTGTAGATAACAGATATTTATAACTATCATTCGAATATAATGGAGAATAAAATTCTGGGCTTGTCATAGACCGCGTAAATAGTTCGTAATTATCAATTATATCACTATATATAAGTGGATTTTATGCCAATTATTTATTTTTTATGATTTTGATTTTTTGGTGTTATGTCTATGAAAATAATCATTTAATTATGCTTAAGAATTTCTTAATGTTAAATTTGTGTCTTTTTCTAAATAAAAGGTTTTTTTTTTAAATAAAAACATTAGTTTCGAATTGCAAATTTTTCAGTTCTGAAACAAGGTGACATGAATGCACCGTATAATGGAACTTACAAAGAAGTTATGCTCAATTCCACATACTCCAGATAAGATTAATGTTTAATACAAGTTTTCCATACGATTTAGGAATTCACGTGAACAAATGTTATTTCCTCACGCCACGCACCCCCATAAAGGGGAGCTCTGTTTCATAATTGCTCACTGACTTTCAAAGCCTGTATTCGAAAATACATTAAACATCATTATAATATTTTTCACTCATTGAATTTTATACAGATTAGATACCATCTGATATACTATCAGATTCAACGATAAGACGAGGCTTAGTGCGTTTCTTTTATTTATGGCCTTCCTTTTCAGACGCATTTCACCGTTTATAGACTAATTAAAAGATATACAGCAGTTAGAACATTTCATCATTTAGATCGAGCTTATTGTCCTTACTCCACCCTTGTCATATAATAAATACTAGTATTTTTATTATAATAAAGGAAGGAATGAATACAATCTGCATTAAGTATATTTTTTAAATAATTATCTGCGTAGATATAACTATTCCTATGCAGCAGAAATGTGCTATAGATAATATCTTAACCAGATTGTTAAGTCATTTCAAATTAATTATTTGTTGGTATAGTTCTAATGTTGTTACTCCCTTTATTGATGTGAACGATTGACGTTATTAATATTAAATCTAATTTATGTTGAAGATAAAGCTTTTATTCCGGAAAGAAGTAGCAAGTTCTTTATTTACCCGGGTAAATTAAAATATGCAATAATGTGTCTTATTACTATTGCATAAGCATTCACAATAACAGTAAACAATATCTACTAACGCCGTTTCCCAATTATGATGCCCTACAAGGTGGAATTGCATGCAAAGTGCGTATATCGTTAGCGAAGTAGCGGAATCAGTGCCACATAACCAAGATATATTCTGTTCATAATTATGATCATTCCAATTGAATGGGCGGTTTGTTTTCTACATATAATAAACGAAGGAATTCGTAAATAGTGTGGTAACAAAACAAATCACTAACTAATTAAATGTACTAACTTACTATAATTCATTAACAATGCTTAACCTTAGTAACCTCACTTCGTATTATCTAAATATTGACATTACGTATTATAATTATAACACATTCGGCTACATTGTTCGCACACAGGTATATATTATTATTGAGTATACAGAGCATATCGTCTCGGAGAGGGAACAGCAATGTAATTAAGCTGACATAATGGCCAGTTATTAAGCAATTTCTGCACCAACATGGCGGATGTCTTAACTATATAACTGCTTGACGGGCGAAGTGAAGAATGCCAGTATTTCAATATGATGTACACCTTCCGCGACTCCGATTATGGAGCTATAAGCCTTAGAAGGAAGTATATTTCGCATGCAAACTACGTACGAATGACCATGTGAACCCGTGGACGTTTTCCTGGTTAGATTTTAATACCATTTTTATAAATTGTGCACAGAATGCAAGGTGTCGTTATTTGAATGTTTCAAAAAGTATTTGCGCTTATGCTCATAGCATATAGAGGAAGTAGACACATAAGTAGATCAGGCACAAAGTTTGTACGATTGACCGTAACGTCTGATTATTCCATCAATTTGGAAAGAACGTGAAGGCTTCTCAATGACCTAATTACGCTGCACTCGCAAATCTGCCGGCATATGCACTAATATTAATGCATTTTATATTGGTTCAATTGAAGAAGCGACGGCGCGGTATGCGGGCACGCTGTGTGGGCGATTCGCGGGAACATATTAGGGCCATTTGAAATTAGCACGCACTGTCCTGCAACATTTGTTGGGCATTTTTCAAAATTAGTCTCTTAACCTAAATTAAGAACAATTGTCCATGCCTCTCTTGTGCGTGGAAATTTTGATAAACTTATTTTTATTTATTTATATTTATATCATCTGATATAATTATCATCTGATTTATATTTATTTAACTCATAAATCCAGGATGTGAGCTATCTTGCTTTTGTACCAAAAAAATTAAAGCGTAATCAGATAGTCTTAATAGATTGTCCTGATCTATAATCAGCACTATTACCAACAGTTCCATTCCATTGAAGACTAAAAAGAAATCGAAGCAAATCTTTTGCGCATCACTTTTAAACGTCATAAATTATTTCTGTAATCTGCGATGATTTACGCTTTAGACATAGACGTAATTAGAACATAGGTGTATAAGAAGACATTATCCCAAAGTATAAATAAGATCGGGTCAGCCTGTCCTGGTGTTGGCGGCGAACATTGAAGCGTTGCGTTTAGGGCCACATGCCGCCAAGTTCCAAGGAAGGCAATGAATAACTCATTGTCCATCCGTCCGTCCGACGTGACGCACGCTTCTCAGAACCGGAGTGCAGAAAGTGACCGAGATAGTTTGACCTACGAAATATACAAAAATCCTAAATCTTTTACCCTAAAAAATCAATAGGAACTCGAGTAATCATATGACTACATCAAGTCATCACGAGGCATGTTTAATTTAAACCACATAATTGTACAGGGAAAACCAAAGACTCTTTTAACATATATGTTTCTTATTAATTCTTAAAGGTTACTCAGTCGTAGTAAATCATACGCGACGAATGATGATTGTTCCTCTATAGAATCAGGCTTTTAAATACAACAACACAACACTTTATAACTTTTTATTAAAATTTTATCGTTAAAATTTTCTTCAAAACTTTAAAACGGAATGTAAACGATTAGTCCGAAATGCCATAACTGTTTCAAGAAAGAATTCGCTCTAGCCCCGAAGCCTAACTATGTGACTCCATAATTTGAAATCACAAACCGCAGAACTATCCAAAGTACTTCGAAGAACTTGTCCCCAATGACATCAACTCGCATTTAAATGTGCGACCGGCAAGAGGAACTGAGAATCAGTTCCCGTCATTCCCACAAAACTAAGAATACAGTCACAAAGTGCATCATTGCAGTAATTAGGATGCAAGCAGCGTTCTCTTCACGCATGTCGGCATCGGTCACCAAACAACTAAATATTCGCACACGACTATTGTGATACCATTTTATGGTCTCGGCTGCTTTTATACCGCTTATTTAGCATTCAAAATTGGTATTGTAAATGTTTTTTCATACCGTTTTAATGTCATGTCATAGCAATAAAGAGGAAGGCACTGAGTCAGTTGTTACGATTGTTAACCTCTTGCTATGTGAATTTGCAATTAATTGCTGTAGTTTTTATGTGTAAGTAGTTACAGGGAGTTCTTATTGATGTGCTCATTGCAAGTAATAAAAGAAACAAGACAAGATTTGTCATTAAAGTAACGAGTTTTTGCAAATGCCTAAAATTGTTAATTTCATTGCTACAGGTAAACCGGCCTCTGACAATGAAGAAAGAAGGTATCCAGACAAGAAATCGCAAGCTTAGTAGTAAGAGTAAAAAGAAGAAAGGCGGTATGGGAATGGGGGGAGGTGGGGCCTGTGCTCTCGCTTTGGGAGGAGTCATGGGAGATATGATCAAGCCTCTGGGAGATGCTTCTAAGGGCTTCGGAGGGTCTTTCCCGTCAGCTATGGATTTCGGTACGTATTTTATGCTAATATTGTAAAGATATTAATATATTGAGTAGAATTCATTGTGAATACGTCACTTAGTATTTTGAGGGAATTTTTTAAGCTTTATAAAATACAATTAAAATAACCAATTAATAGTTTCTTATTTGATGTATGAAATCGAGCCTATATTCCATTTATTATACCTATAAGGAGATAGAGAGATTTCATAAAACAGTAACTCGTTGTTTCATAATGTCGCAATCCAACATATCTTCATTTTTAACATTCTAACATGGTATTTCCCTTGTGCGCAGGTCAGCACCAAGTGGGTCTGGTGCACCCGGCGGCGGCGCACATGTCGCATTGGTACGGCGCGCCGCACCAGGGCTTTGCCCCTCCACCCGCCTCGCACAACCCCTATCACCACCATCACCTTGCACAGCTCAACTCTATGGTAAGTTCTACAGATTTTTTTTCTTTAAATTGTTCTTCCAAAGGTTATTTTTTGCTATCTGGAAATAGGTACATAATGAAGTCACTGGTCCCGTAATATGATGAAAACATTTTATTGATAGCTTCATTTATCTTTAATACACCCTGATGTTACATGGTCTTATGGTTCAATGAAAAACGTAACGAAAGCTTAAGTTAATTTACTTTCATATAAACGTTATTTAAATATTTTTTACTAGCGACTCCTCTATGTTTTCATCTTTACCAATAAGTACTTTTTTGTTTTACGTCACAAAAGCTTATTAATATCTTGTATCTAATAACACATTTTGTCCATAGACTGGCTGGAGGAGCGAGTACACGTGATAAGCCTAGCGGCAACGAGAGAAACGTTTGCAAGTCGAGCAGCCGCCGGCCGCGGCCCGCGACACTCACAAATAGATTCTGTGATTTCACTCATAGCTGATGTACTGACATAGTTTGATATCACATTGTCACTTAATTAATAAGACTGTTACAGAATTGATGTTTGCGACACGTTTACAAACGTACACGCTGTTTTGAATTTAACATATCCGATTCAAAATTAACCCTATGCCCAGTTATATGACTCCAGTGTGAATTTTGATATTCCGCGATTTCCTACAAGTATTAATACTGAGTGTTTACAACAACTAGAGAAATTGTACAGTATTATAATTTAGATAAGTTCTTAACTATGTCCGCTTAGATGATTTATATAATTAAGTAGGTATCGTTAAAATCAATGTGTATTTTGTAAATATATTAAGTTATATTCCGTTCCTGTATAGATCGTTTTATTTTTATTCGTATTTAATTTTGAACTGTTCGGTTCGCTCTGTAGGAGTTGTGATGTGTTCAAAGTTTTGACAATTCGTTTTTGTAAATTTGATTTGAGTAGTATATTGAACGAAATGCAATAGTAATTTATATGAATAGTTATTAATCATATAATTTGTAAATAAAGCGGTTTTATTATCAGAAGTATTGTTTACGTAATATAATCAGTTGCGAGGTCACATTATTTGGTTATTTATGTTAAATTGCCATTTCAGTTAATAGCGTCGTATCGAAACATTTGTATTACGGAATCATTTAAAAATTAAGAGATTGTGTGGCCATACATAAAGGGAGGTACCATTTGTGGGTTCAGTGTGATTAATTAAACAAATTATGTGTAATGTACGATTAGTTGTGATAAGAAATGTAAATACTGGCCTCACAAAAGGTATCCAAGACTCAAAATATATGTACATAAGAAATTGTAAATGAAAATTTTTTAGAAGATAAAACAATATAAATTGTAAATTAGTGATCACTCACAGTGCAGAACGCCCATAATTATATCCCGTACCTAAATTTTTAGTTTTTAAAACAGAACATTGTGAAGTTGTGTATTTTAAATAAAATTGCGAATAAATTATCAATAATTATTGATATTTCAACACGGCTTTTATTTTTAACATCTACAATATTTTATCTTAATCCTAATACACATTAAAAATATTTCCAAGAATCAATAAATGCATACCAAACTAGCAATCCTGTTCATCCTAAAGTTATTCAAATTGGCATTCTTAAATCGGCATAACTATATCGAATTGCAAACACAAAATTGAGCCTAAGATATTACGATCTGATCTCCTTATTTTCCGGTCAAACAGCTCCAGCGATCTACGCATCCATTTGAAGTAGAAATTAAATTAGAAATCGATTCAATTGACCATCCTCTCGGTCTTCGGCCGCCATAAGTCACCGGATCAATTCCGCCATTCCGCAGAAAAAGTCCAAAAGTCGCGTTTATCTCGCGGCAAATTGAAAATGCACCGGGCCGTGAGATTGTGACGTAACGGGGCCGCTGCCTGCGACATATGGACCTATTCAATTTTAATCGCATTTCAGAAGAAAGGACATCGGATAAAGTACCTATAAAGCGTTCCCCGACCCGATATGCCTTAGTTAATTTTCGTTTTATTTGCGGTATCGCCGCGTCCGGATTTCGAGGGTGACATTGTTGCTACACAATTAATGTTTGCAATTGATCTTTTTAAGTTCAGGATATCGTTAGTTTGTAAGAATTCCGCTTCGCTGACTCCTGTGGCATTGTGGTCGACTCTTAAGAAACTTACTCGCTGCGAAATAATCCAATAGTATTGTTTATTTTTTCGCATACAGATTATAAGAGACCGTAAATTGCATTACGATTTCGAATTAAATGTTGTAGTAGAAATCGTTTGGCGAATAAAACACGTCCCGTTCGTGCAACTTACAAGAATTATTAAGTGTTAAAAAAGGTAAGCAACGTTTTTCAAAAACGACACAGTTTATTTTAAACGAGTCTTGAGACAACGGCGTAAGTCACTAGGAGCTGTGATATATGCGCTGTGGGCGCGGGAAAAAAATGTCGCCCAACAAAAAGCACGCCATCACTCCCCACGATTTATTGAGTACGGCAACACCGTGGAATATTCGAGGCTTACAACGCAGCAAATATCCTTACACCTACCAAGGAACGTGCGAGCCCCCTGATGCGACGAACTTCGCACTTTGCTAACTTACGGGTCATGATTTCTTGATACGTGTAACATAAACAACAAAGTATTCGAGTATTGTAGCGTGCATTCATTACAATTATTAAGCTTCTTATGACACATAACATTTCTACTACTTTGTAAACATAGAGATATCATCGGTTCGCTGACGATTACACAAACATTTTCGACCTATACCATACAAGGCATTTCATACAATTTCTATTACGAGGCATAAATCAAACACTGCTGCTGGCGTAATACTTTACTCGCAAGTGTCGACTAAATCCTATAAAGAGTAAGTCGTAATAACCAGCGAATCGAGAGAAAAGGATCGTCCACAGTCGACTGCATCGAGCCGTTTGATCCGGGAATCAATCTGGGACTTAGCTTATCTCCTTGACCCCGGTATCCCATCACCACGGCCACTGTATATCTTTGGGTGCAATTGTTTACGAGATATTTATATATTACACCCCTTACCCTTACCCTTTACTTTTTTATTTAAATGATAAGAATTTACCTTTACCGTTAAAGAACAAACATTTTTATCAGAGAAAATTGCAGAAAAACATTATTATCTATCAAGTACTTCTTAAGAATTCAAAGCATGTTATATATTATAAGATATTGATTATATAGAGAAAATCAGATCCTGATTCTGAGTAAAGTATGAGTTTTAAGTCGTATAATAAATTCTTACATTTATTATTAAAAGTAGCCACTCCAGTGCCATCGCATTTTTAATATTAGAATCACATGAGGTTTGAAAGTCAATGATGATTTTCACCTGCCCGCACTCCCTCGCATTAATATTATAATGTATACAGAAAGACGACCCTTAATGCAGTCAACAGAACTCCCGTAATTATTATTTGGTGTAAACGTATTGAGTCCGAGTATTCGGGCCAAATAATCTTTTTGTTGTAGTAAAAGTATGCTAATTAATGTAACGGACAGAGTGAGGGTCGGCAGGTGAGCTGATAAAGCTGACAGAACTTTGATAAAGTGACATAAAAAAATATTCAAATAATTTAGCTACATTACGGTCGCGAATTTTGAGACGTCAAATTTTACAAGTTGTTTATAAAAGGTAACTTTGACAGTACTGATTTACGAAACCAGTCCGTCTTCTTGAATATAACACAAATTACACTAATTCCTTAATTGCGATAATGTAGACAGTATTTTGGATATAATATGACACGTTGGAAAGTATCTCTACATAACATTATAAATAAATAAATCTTATTGACCGTAAAATTTGGCAAAAAGGTAATTATGGACAATAATTGTTTGTTGATGGTTTTTCTTATATAATTGATCGAACTTCTAGGCCATGCAGACGTTTTTGAGTTTTTACCAAGGGTCCAACAGGATTGACAGATTAGTCTCTACCAAAGCTCGCTGCGATTCAAGTAGCATAATACCCAAAAAGACCTAAATGGCTCTGCGACTGTGGGTTAAAGCGTAAATCTTTGTGTCTTTGTGCCAGAGATTGATCGTCACTTTTTTTATAATAGCTTTGTTCCAATTAATTGTTATTCTGTATGTAAAATACATAAAAGGAATGTCAGTTAAAAGCACATTACAGTTGGAATCAAAGAAAAGATTGGCAAAGTCAATTTTTATACTAGGTTTGTGCTATTCAAAAGTATTTTAAAGTGTTATTAGTGAATCATAGAAATATAAACAAAAGAACAACTGAAAGGAAATGCGCAATGAGAAAATATAGTCCAATAAGACTTCATTTATTACATTCATGTATAATTCAGACGAAAGTAAAATCGCATCAGTGGTTTTGTTTTTAGCCGTTGTTTAATGAACATAAGTATTAAAATCGAGGGCACCTGTAGGTAAAGCTGCGTTGGGGTCATTTATGGCCTCTGATTGCAAACCTGCCTTAACTTCCGACCAGGTTAACGGGTGTTTGGACACACACCTTTAATCTTTCAACGGCTTCACTAACTATAGGGTCTTTGACTTTAGTTGTACGTAATTAGCATTTTTTCGTTTTAAGCCTTTTGTTACTGCACGAAGGGAAAATATTAATTTGGAAGTGTATTATCTATATATTAAAAAACAATGAGAAATATATTTGAATATAGGTCAGATATAATGCAGTATATAGATTAAACATTTTTCATATCCAATTGGTGAGTAGGACGGCGCTCACTTTACACTTATTTTAAAGAGCGAGTAAGCCTGACTTGAAAATTCTGGTTATTACACATCGATCAAATAGTCGTTTCAAGATATTGTATTCGCATAATAATTTTTAATTACATATTTATTACTTTCATCTGCTAAAGAACTTGTACCTACAGTTGGAAACTTAACTGAACTATCGATGTACAGATAGTACAAATAAATAAATACACGGTTAACGTTGATAAAGTTAGCTAAGGAAAATTGTTGAAATTTGAAATCTTTCTTCAAAAGATTTATAAGAATATTGTTCACTATAGATACAGACTTGGTTTGTCGTTTTGATTTATAAGAAGAATAACCTTATACATTTTATTGGGATTTAAAGTTTTATCATATATGACTTATCTACTCTTCGAATTTTGAAACACTTTTAAACAATATAAATAGCAATGAAGAATAAAGTGTGTCATATATTATTTATATCTCTTTCACACTCCAATAACCAATATTCATTTGAACAAATGAACTCTTGAAGCGTGGACGTGAGCAGTCACAATCAAACGAAACGCGATACTCTGCGGCTACAACCTCCGTCAAGGGATACGTTGCGCACGCGTCGATTGCACCTGTCCTTGCTAAGTTCACATTTCTTAATCTTTTTGTTAGGATAGTATTGCAGATTTTTTATTTTTCACTTTCTTCGAGTAATTTAATACTGTCACACAAATAAATATAAATATAGTTCAAAAAGATTACCCTCTATATGGAAAATTTTGTTACGTACTAAGCTAATCTCATACTTTGGAATTTAAACAACTGATGATATTTGACAAAGTCCGGTTAATACTGAATATTAATAGAATACTCCAACTTATTATGAAGCCAATATTCTACAGTTGTAGTGTTCGTCTGGGTCAGCATTCATGCTAATAGTTAGAAAGTCATTTATGTAATAAAATTCAGTATTTTAAAGATATTTATTTTTTAATTCTAGGTACACATCGCTTTTCTTTTCATTATATTTTCAATTCACATACTTTTTTGTAACATTCATCTTAAATGTTATGAACACAAAACATCGTACCACCTAATATATGATGTCACCGCTAGTACAAAAGAAAAATTGATCGTTCCATTTACGATCGGACAATCCACATTAACTTTGCCATCAATAATTGTTATGCAATAGTAGCTGTTAAGTTTAGCGCATCTTTAAAAGGGATTATTAATTTTATGGGTCCCTTAAGACAGTTATAGAGCAGCCGAACAAATACACCTGATCAATTTAGTCTTGCACCTTGCTTCAAATGAGTGCTGGATACACCTGTCCCTGTCTTTCTCTTTTATTTTAATACATGCTTGGGTGAAATCACTGGAATGGAAGTAAGATAGGGGCCAGATAATCCTTGGTTAAGAAGTTAGGATCAACTATGGAATAATTAGGGCAAAGCGGTCGAGAGCATGTGAGTTGGATAGAACATGCTCGAATTGGGTCACTTGCACTTCAGGAAGTACCTAGTATTATGTTAATTCAAGATGTTACTTCATTAGTAGTTTGCTCAATGCTTTATAAACTGCAGTCCGTGTTTAAATTGGAAACGACATATACAAGTATGTACTATCATTCATCATCATTAGCCCATATATGTTCCCGCTGCTAGGACAGGCCTCCTATGAGGGTTCGGGCCATAATCCACCTTGCTGGCCAAGTGAGGGTTGGCAGATGTCACATGTCGTGGAACTTTTGATTCTTGGACATGCCGGTTTCCTCACCATGTTTTCCTTCACCGTTTTAAGTTATCAAACAGTTCTAAGTATACTATCATTATTATCAGCTCATAAATGTTTGCACTGCATGGACACAGGCCTAAGAGGATTCAAGCTGTAATTTTTTGCCGGCGTAGTGGCAGACGTCACATTAAGTCAAATTTGTGCTTTTTAGAAATGCTATTTTTAGACATGTTTCCTCCACCGTTTCAAGCAATGGCCATATGGATAATATGCAGATAAATTTAAAAATCAATTTATTACCAGCAAGCTCGCCGGGTTTATATAATAGGTTATATAATTAATACAATTATATAACTATTCGTCGTCCCGCTTGAGGACATATACAAAAGGGTAAAAATAATTTTCACTTGATTATAAGATAAACATTAACAGAAAATAATAAGTCTTCAATAATACAACTCTATTCAATAAATAAGGTCCTCGATGTTCTCTTTTTAGGTTCCACTCCACATTCTAAAATGGGACCAAATGACAACTTTTGCTATAAAAAAAAAGAATTATTTCTATCGGTTGAAATCCCTCAGCCTTACTAACAAAAATCAATACCACAAACAATCGAATTAAGAAACTCCGTCTTCTCCTTTTCATAATCAGCAGATAGTAATGGTCGTTAGGAAAGAAAATTTGGGATTATCAAATACAAAAGCCATGAACTATTTCTTCATCTTTTCATAATCATCAGCCAAATAAGATTCCTATGTATATATACTTTTTAGAAAATGTCCAATGATGATACGTAGTTCTGAGTTTAAACATTTTGTTTATTTTTAAATTTATATGTACGTAAATATAAATAACCTGCAAAAGTGTAATGTAGTTAGGCGATCTTAATATCATATTCTGCTGCACACCCCACCACTTCCAGCGACTTCATGTTCCACTAACACTTTTCAAATTTAGAAAGATGCGATTAAAATTGTCTGTTCGAAAGATAAAAACTGTACATATTTGAAACTGCTCGCATTTGAGTTGTTTCACCTCATTACGTGCACGAATAGCGCTAAAGCTACTTCTGTTGTATCGAGTAATATTTAACTAAATTCCAACTCTATTCCTAAAAACACAAAAACCATTTAGCTGTGGAACATAATCGATATTTGCATTCTACTGTTTGAATCTTATTTGCAACTATGGACTCAAAGGATATCTTGGGAAAGTTGGGTATTCTCTGTTTTATTAAATGAGGTAATTTATAAACGCTTTGTAGTACAATTTGATCTCTATTTCTGTGGTTATAAAGGGCAAAATTGTTTCAAGGACAATGTTGTTGGAAGGTGTGAAGACACGCGCAGGCTGTCTCGTGAATGCGACAATTTTGCTCATTGAAATACTGGAACTAGGACTAATGCCTACTATCCTTTATGTCTCCAATTAAAATAATTCTCGACATATAGAGGATATGTTTGTTGAAGCGAATTCCTGTCTGCGATTTGAATTTATATGCAATTATATTGTTATAAATAGATATATCGACTGATTGTATTTGTTCACATGGATAAGGTACTGGTAAGAACAAAAGCAGTTAATTTATCATTGACATAAAATAGTCAATTATAAGTAAGATTGTGCAGTCACATACCAAATTAATATTATAATTGATTTTAAAACGAACCTCCCAAAATCGATGGAGAGTATTATATAGCAGCGTATTACTGAATTCCTTTATAAAAACGAATTCCTTAAATTGTACTTGAGACGCTTAAAGATTCAAAAAGAGAGAATAATAAATATCCTATGTCATATGAATATAAGTACATATAAGGTAAAGGCGTTAAATATAAGATTAAGAAGAAATCTACGCAATTGCGCATCATTATCATTACCATCGAGCAAGTGACGTCAGTTTCTTAATTAATTGAGAAGTTTTCAGCGGACGCGTGTAAAATTTACATAAACAGAACATTCACTATCGCAAAACAAAAACATGATTTTGAACTCGGGGCGCACAACGAATAAATCGAATAAAAAATCGATTTTAAGCGTTCGATCTGCGTTGTGGATGCAATTAAAGGTTTCTGAGAATCGATGCCCGGGGATTGCATGGGTCCCGCACGAATATAGAGCTACGCTATACCTTAAATTAGATTAAATTCAGACTTTCAGATACCACTACTTATTTTAAGATGTTAGTTAAATGATATAACATCATGGTTGAATACCTAGTGTGAAATATCCATGCGAATTGCAGTGACTCAAACATGTAAGTAGCGTCAACTTGTATTTTTCTTATTGAACTTTTTAACATTTGAAATCAACAAAATATACGATAGTAATTCAATCATTCTCCTATCAATTATCATTTGCTCTATTTTTAGTTTTAAATATAAGTTAATGTCTCAACGTATGTATACATATGACCTTATTGAACTTATTGGCCTATTTATGTTTCTCGTTATCTTACGGAAAGCTATGACAATTATTTATAAGAAATATAACATATCATGATCTATTATTCAGATGACAATATTTAAATTCGTTGTTAAATTTCAATCTGATAAAAAATATACTTGAAAATTAAAAAAACATCTTTAACCTTGCTACTCGTCACAATAAAGATCTCCAAAGATCTGTACTCCGTTTTTAATTAAAGTTTATCATGTTAAATGGATTCCCCAATATGTAAGCGCTGAGATGCGCAACACTTATCCAAGTTCCATCGCAGTCGAACTAATGATACGGGAACGGTTTTGGGACAAAGAAAGAAACCTTCAGTATCATCTGCAATACGATTTGGTATCATGCCATTTCATTGGACTTTTTAATATTTGGTTGCATTGTTTCGTAAATTATAGCACCATACCCATCTAAAAGATACGCTTGCCTGGGCCTCAGCAGCTTGTCCGTGAAGAAACTTCTAATGGTTGAAAACAGTCTTTAAATACACCAATAAATGGTAACATAACTGTTCAAGAAAGTTTAGAATTGTAACGATTTTTAAGCTTGAAGTGCATTCTGTTTTAGTTCTTTATTTTATTGTGTATTATTAATTGTAGGTAGTCAATAGACGCCATTGTATAGCCGAGAATATGAAGCTAATCTAGGAAGACCTAAATATAAAAATATAACAATTATCATACATTCAGGAAACTTATCAACATCTTGAATTTAGAATCGGAGTTAACACAAAATGTCACATTACACACATTTATATTTACACATATTTTTTTTTAAATTTACAATTTACACATTTACACATTACATACATATTTCACAGTCGGTCCATGTGTTTAAGACGTGTAAATACTGAAGCATTGAATAGAGTGAAAATAAATTGATACCTTCTTAAATTACATATATTTAAATTATAAAAGTACGATGACTATAGTATATTTTCGATGCACGAATGTTAAAGAACCATCTTTTATAACTATCATAAAAATCTATAATCATATATTATAATCATTTGAAGCAAGCGACGCATTTAAGGAACGGCAATTAAAATGAAAATAATAATTAGCTTATACGCTTCTAATTAATAACAAACTAAGCGATCGTTTATCGTTATCAGAAACAAAGCTCGGAGACGACCGAACAAGGTGTTTACCATCCCGATTCCGATCGAAAAAAAAAGTGACACAAAACAAAATCTTTAGCGAATAAATTATATAGTCTGTGGCCGGCCGTGTCGTCGCTTTAATTGGGCTATGTCGCTCGGACAACGAAAAACCTTACATTTGTTAGGTATTCCAAGAATTGTACACTTGTTGCTTTCGTCCATTGCTTTGCATAATGTACATAATGAGTATACGTGCAACCCGTTTATTGTTCCATTGTATGTATTTTATTGGATAATTACGTTTTATGTACCAAATGTACGCTGTAATAGGTACGTTTGAGTTATAATTTCATTTCTGCTGTTGCATTCGTTATATGAAAATAATAGCATGAATGAACATTAAGCGAACTCCCATTTTGCCAGCATAATTAGTTTTATTACGTTTGAATTTGTTGGATTTTATTAAATGTTTGTTTTTAATGAATTTAATGCTACCATTGTTAGTAAACTTTATATTAAAAAGGTCTATAAAACTCATTTTATGGCTACAGGTATTAGATCCATATATGTGATAAAATTGACGGTGAATTAATTCAAGTAAAGGTTTTTGAAGCTCATTTATATTGTTAGCATTAAATATAAAATAAAACAAAATTGTGCAAGTTTCTTGGTCTACTGTCGATACAAATTTGCAAGCAAGGGCTGACCCGAAGCCAGACCGTTGCGAAATGCGTGGCTTTTTAGTTTTTGTATTAGATCCAAAACGAAGTAGTTTTCACTAGGGTATAATAAAGCTTATCGTATCCGCTCAAAACTCGTTTAGATGTCATCTAAAACATAACATCTCCAGAAGAAAAATTCGAAAAAGTCTCAAGATAATTCCGTGAAAAAGGATTTCGTGTAAAAATCTCAGATGGCTATACTAAAGTGTAATGACGCGGCGCGCGTGTCACTGAACGTAAATTGTTTATTATTTTTTATGGGATTTTCATGGGAGCGCTCAGCCAACGCATTAACGTACCTTCTATATTACTGTTTTATTATTTTTGCTTGTGCCAATGAAAATTAGCTATTTTATTGCTGAAATTCTTGTGATAAAGTCAAACATTTTTGGTGAAATACGAGTGGGTGGGTTGTTGATTTCTGTTTTTAGAAATAGTCTTTTTTTATTGTTGGATGTTTTTCTAACGCTTGTAAAAACCTTTGCAATGTTTCATTAAGGCTTTTATTAAACAATACATGTATATTTCTTCATTATCTAATTTAACCTTTACAAGATGTGTAATTGTAATACTTTGTAATAAAAGTGTTTTGTTACAAATAATTTTTAAGGCTCATTATGTTTTTAAAGGCACAGTCGAAGTTGTTATTGCGCTAATAAGACTATCATTGGAATTGTAGATATGAAAGTGTTTACAATAAATATAAAAAATATGGAAGGCTATGCTGGGTCCTAGGTACGATGAAATATTTAATACTTAGCCTGTAAATGTCAATATTCTTAATATGTTACTTTATATTAAAACAACAAAAATGTACACTCATATATATGTTGACTTTTATTTCGATACATTAAGAAAAAATCAAATAACTTTCACAGACCACAAATGATCATACTAAAACCACAAAAACGCTCAACATAAGCGTAAATAGATCTCCCGAGGTGACTTAAAGCGAAGTTATGGAGAGCAATAGGGGGGAGTATTGTGTACAATTACCTCCCCCCGGCAACAAATGGCGCCTAAACGACCCATCGCTGGTGATTTGTTACCAATATGCTTCAAGATTTGGAACGCGGAACCTCTTATACTTTTCAACGATATATCTTGTTCGAAATTAGGTTTACGGCTTTGCGAATCTTGTAAGAACTGTTTGCGTATATAAAATGATTAATAATATTAAGTGTTTTGTAATATAAACTCTTGTTCAGTTCCATCTAAGATTTTTCCTTTGTTTCAAAATTTGCTTGAAATATATTAAACCCGCATATTTTATATAAAGCAAATTATTATATTTAGACACGGTAAACTGGTATGTAACAGACTGGATATAATTTCTGAACGTCTTTGGGCGACGCAATTAGCTTGACATTACGTCTACTGTTCTGTTTACCTATAACATAAAAAAATAAAAACATTTTTCTTCTACACATATTGCAATTTGTACGATTACATTCTTAAATGTAAACGAAAACAAAACAAACTTATTTATAGGCACCCAATTACTCATGGATGCCGTACAATTTCCTAAGAAACCGCCAGTCCCACGTAACACTAAGGATCACACCTCATCAACATAACTAAAAAGGTGATTAGCATAAGCGATTTCAGTTATTCCAAACCAAATTGCGTACGTTGAATACGCCAGCCGTTAATCGTTTAGAACAAGACAGGCGCCTACAAGGGCGGGGCTCGCCTTCCTCCAACCGTATAAACAACTCAAGTACAACATTTAATTATCGCTCTTTATTAAACCACGCACCTATACGAAGAGCTGATACCAATCGCGGACGGATAAAACATCGTTTGGACGAGAGGATATTATATTTAACACCTTCTGACTTGTCCGTTTTGAGAGAGCATTGTGCCCTATTGTTCGGCATTAGATTGGATGTGTGTATAATCGATGGACCATGACGGTTCCTAATTTGATTTATTAGGAAACGTTCTGTTTAATGTAAATAGTAATACGTCATTCTATTCAGTGTTTGGTAATGGCTTTCATGTGTTATGAAAATATTAGTTAAATGTTAAGTACTGCTGTAACAAATAGTAACTGTGATGGATCTTCTCGTTAAAATACAGTTTTTCACCGTCACAATTTACACATGTAACCCAGAACCCAAGCTCCTGATACAGTTAGAAAATGTTTCTCAGATTTTTTGCAATTCAGTTTCATCTCAAGATAGAAATATGTTAGTTACCTTTATCTTTAATACTCTTAAGACATAAACGTTCTCTTAATGCTATACGATCTCTAAATATCATAAAGTAATTTTACAATTCATATTCCTATTTCACAATAAATTAGCGGTGAAAATAGCTCATTATGTATAAAGATTGAAGTGCGCAAAACGGATCAAATGCTTGGGGCGCGAGTTCTGGCCGGTACATATTTTATCATGTGCGCTCACGCCCTGACCTGCCGGCAGTGAAGCCCGCCCTTTGCAGGTACGAACTGCAAGGATTTAGTAACTTGAATTTAACTGTTTAATAGATCTTTCTACTTTTTTACAAACGTACTGCTAACTGAAAGCATAAATTTTCGATCTTCTGGAGACACGAGTCGACGGAATTTCTGCTTAAAAATTGTAAAATCAATACATCCATATATAGAACTGAATGCAAGCTCCGCTTTTTACTCGACGTTCCCTAAACGTTAAGTGAAGTTAAGTTGCACTTTATCTTTTTTTCGGTTTTGTGTTTAATAGGAAGTTGTCGTCATTTGGACCCGTTTTAAAATCTGTAATTGTACCTCTCCCCAGGGAGGTCGGTGATCTTTTATTGTTAAAAAAAGTAAATATGAATAAGCCATACATGGAACTCTATATATTATCTGCAGCAATGAACTTGGTGAATGTAGTAATAATTTTTATTTTAAACCACACACACACACACTTACATGAAAATTATACAGTACATAATCTAAAAACTTTCAACTTTCTGAGGGCACGAATTGCAAAAAAATTGTGTTATAATTTCTATAACTGCAAATATTTCCATTTATCATTCTGTAAATTATCTGTTATTAACTTACTATAACTTAAAATGTAAACGCATGATATGTCATCCTTTCTATGTTTTCACTGCAATAATACATGTCTCCTATGAGGAATACGTCCATTCCAGCCACGCTGGTCAAATAATGATCCATTGAACATAGATGTTTTTTGTGGACGGGGAAAATATGCAAATGTCACTTAAAATTTGAACACAATCGCAATAGCATGAGTAGGTAAGTAGGACGGTACATTTTATTGAAAATATCGAGACTGTGGACTAATGTATTTTAACAATGTCTTCTTATAAAATTGCATTATCATAAGTCTTGTTCAATTTGATATAGTTTCCAAAACAAAGCATCAAATTATTTAAAGTAATATAGTATTATTAATATTGTCTGATAAAAATGTGTCATCTCCGATGATTATTTTTGACCCACCTTAAAGGCGATAATTTCCAGATATGTAGTATAAGAAAGTATTGAAACTCTCATTTGATAAACATCAGGGAGATATGATCTAATACATCCATATGCGATATGAATCCGCGCAATGATATTGTTATTAACAAAAAAATATTAATATCTAAGTTCCAATCATGATACGCTTTCGTCGTGTGCCATTCCAAGCGTGTAGGTATTCTAAGAGTGCAGACTCTGAACTAAATATTCTTCATCACACGATCGAATTTGTTGGGACCATATCGTATCTTTTTGCTGATTACATCTCGTTTATGAATTCCTTCTTTGCATTCTGCAGTTGAGCCGACTGTGGTATTTGACAGGTTTGATTTTTTTGAATGGGAGCAACATGCAGCCAATTTAGCTTTTTAAACGAAATGAAATCAATTAAAACCAAAACCAATTACAAAAAATAAAACACAAACGCTTGAAGGTAACGGGAAATAAATCTGAAATATGTAAACCGAAAGAAGGATTCTACTAGTTTACGCTTTTAAATTAAAACATGTCCAATCGCATCAATCTTAATGTATGTGCAATTCAATGACGTATAAAAAGGACGAACTCTAAAAACATAAATAAGATTCAACTCTAAATATTTATTAAAAATATTTATAATATATAAAAAGGTATTTGTAAGTGAGTATAAGCCCACTCCGTCCCTGCATACGCCCAACATAAGAAGGACGCTTGAAACATCGCAAGCATAATCTCATTGCAAACCATCATAATGAGATGTTATTTATTGAGCAATTTCTTTATTAATCACCTTTAGGTCGATAACCGCTAAAAGGTTAATAAATTATATTAAAAAGAAAAAAGAAACAATAATACAATTTGGAGATGGAAAGAAATGGTACTGTGATTTCAACTATGGATTGTAATTTGAAAGATACGGATATGATTTATTTTATTTCTAAAACTGTTTAAGCTTTATACGTCGAAGATAACATTTTATTTGGTGAATGTGATGATGATGATGATGATGAATACATGACTAAATAATGTTGGAAAAATTACTGAAATCGCTTTTAAAACTTTCTTCATGATTCTTAATTGAACTGATATTAAATATTTAGATATAGATAATTGATATTAGAATAAAAATAATTTAAACTTAGCGTATATTAAAATGTACAACATATTAGTACTTGCGGCATAGTGAGAGCTAAAACATCATTTAGATATGGAATCTCAGGCTAGGGTTCCGCACATTAACACTTAGGTCCTAGAACTTGTTAGACGCAATATTATTGGTATCAGCGGTCTCATGGACTAAGCCTATAATTTTCTTAACTAGCCTTACCATGTAGTTTCGCCTGCAGGTAAAGGGATATCGTACATCTCTAGCACCTATTTATAATTCGTGTTCAATTTATTGAGCAATGTGACTTGCTGTTGATTTTAAATCAAAGTATTTATCCAGTATGATGCAGATAATTAGTTAATTAGATATATATGCTTTGTATGTACAGTCATTGGCCGCTTTTAATAGAAGTTGTTCAGGAAATCAGAATTTTTGTTCCGTTTTGTGTGGTATTTAAAAGTTTTGTGCGGAGATACCGCATACCGATACAAAACTTTTAAATATTTCTAATACATTATTTAAAACATACGAGAAATTGCATACGTGTACGCTCGCATTCATGTAGATGAAAGATGACTTATCGTCTATGATACAGTGTCGACCTTTCCTGTACTACTGTTAGAAAAACTAACAAAATTATCGCAATTGGAATATATAGAAACGGAAAATCATATACGTATATAAAATCTGTTTTATCGTTAATTTAAAAATAATGCGTTTGGTAAAAAAACTTAATAAGATTTTCAATTGTTTATAAATCTATACATTAATGGACGCAGAACACTAATAACGACTTACACAAAACAAATAATAGGTACTAGCATACTTTAATGACGCCTCAAGTTATTAAACGATTATACGGTCCTCATTATTGTTATGAAAATAAATTATTAGAACACGATAAAATAACCACGTCACTGAAAAGGTAATGAGGATACATAAGAATTAAACTGAGGCAATTAAAAACAAAACAAAAAATGTTTAGCAAGCTGCATTGTGTTGTATCGATCGTGATAGAGGGTGTTCTTTCGAAATATTTCTTTGTGTTCGATATATTGTGTGTAGAATATTCATGTAGTTTTTAAAGGAATCTAGATCTTATGCGGTCGTGTAGTATTTGCGATCTCGTCTGAATGTAATTTTTATAAGAGCTTTTATAATACACTGAGTAAAACATATTCTGTTCTCATTCCTTAGTCAAATATGTGATTATACACTGTGTGCCTTACAATGATAATACACCTCTGACCAAATTCTGATCTCGTCCAGACTTGATTGAGACTAACCAACTGTGCAGGAAATATATAATTGAATAAGCATAATAGTAAAGACCAGTGCAGTTTATATCCTAGTACGATGATAGTCCTAGAAGGAAGAATGCCGAAAGACCTCACACAGATAAGGCGCACGATCTTTTGTTATTAAAATAATTTAAATTCCAATATTATTCTTATATATTGTAGTTACCTTAAGCGTTACCGCTTTATACAGGAATATCCTCATTAATTCTATAATATAACATTACATAAAACTGATATATTAAAGCACTCTGTACATTCTACAGCTAGCCACAGACCACAGTGACTCAGCACAACAGCGTTCTCATGTGGTTCGCGGCTCACAAACAAACAGTCAGTATCACAGTTTGAGAACGTAGGCTCAGTGCGTGCTGTTATTCGTGACGTCATCCGATTAGCTTGCTCAGCACAATAGGTACATGTGATTTCTAGGAAATATTTTCTTGCACATATGTCTTGTGTGATTGATATATTCAAATCAACGCTTGATTGGAATTTGTAACTACACATTGTACTGTATTTGTATTGTATTGTTGTGTATTTAACTAAATATATCAAATATTTATATTTATAAAGATCAGTCATCACCATCATTAGGACATATATGATCCCACTGCCGGGTCTTCTTATCTTATTATATATTTCATTTGTAATTATTATCCCAATATCAGGTTGCTCTGCTTGCTATTCCAAACAAAATCATTAACGTATCTTAAGAAATGATGTGTGTTATTCTTAGACACTGAAACTGTCCCTTTAGCCGTTTTCTATATTCTTAGCTTTGCCGACATCTGACCACCTAAACCAGTACCAGTGCCCCTACAGCTGGATCCTTCCACCGCTAATCGGTTCACACAACCGTCACACTTTGTATAACAGTCCAAAACAACAAATAGAGAGGCGATACCCATTCACAAAACCTATTATGTTAATTTAAAACACATCAGAAGCAGATAAGATCACGGCTCGTTCACGCCACACCTCCCGAAACAATAGTTAATAAGATGATTTATATCGATATCCAGATAGGTGAGTTCGACACGTCTAACATCGCTTTAGCATAATCTCGGTTTAGGATCGAGTGCTCTATCGATTTGTGCTGAACAGAATCGCTGTATGATCCCCATCTGAGCAACCGTCTTCCGTATTTTTATCAAATACTGGTTAATGGTCAGGTTCTATAATTCTTATGTTCCATTGAGTCTTACACATCAACAATATTCCTAAAGGTGGATAGGTGTCTACCTAGACCTTCTGTCTAGAAGTGTATGAGCAATTGATGAGCGTTTTATAATAAACCTGTAATAAATAATAATACTATTACATATTTTAAACTAAAATTGAAAAAATTTACTGAGTTGTTTCCTCTATGTAAATCATGTGTACAGTATATCAGGCAAAACACTATTAGCACTGTTTGTTCTTATATAATCTAACATACAACGCCATCATTTGAACGCAACGAATTCCGATCAGGGAGACAATAAATCATTAATTACTATTGTATCACGATTGCAGAAACCACAATGACCTAGTAGGAGTGACGTTACCGCCCAGAATGTGGCAATTAATTTGGTA
The DNA here is from genome assembly GCF_012273895.1 of Zerene cesonia. Lineage (NCBI taxonomy): Eukaryota > Metazoa > Arthropoda > Insecta > Lepidoptera > Pieridae > Zerene > Zerene cesonia. Next base: position 7,598,175 of record NC_052114.1, read on the forward strand.
AGAGTTGGTTATTTGGCGTACCGCAGCATGACGCGGAGGTTTGGACGCCCTCTATCTTACTTATTATAAAATAATGAAAGCCGCGCCGCCCGCTGCGCACTACAATTGCTCTCCTTAGGCGGGGAAGCCCGTTTAGCTATTTTAATTTTTAGTTTGTCTAATAACGGACATGTTTCGTAAGCTGTCAATATCTGGAGGCAATCAACGGTCGCACGCTTCTCTTCAATTTTTAATTGTTCGTTGTATCGCTTTGCTCTGATTAGATGTTGTCCTGGATATTCGTTTTGATTATATTGAGGCTATCGAAACTACAATAACCGAAGTATACGATAAAAATCCGTTTGAATTGAATTTTATTATCGTGGGATAAACACCCATTATGCGTGTTTATTTTTTTTTTTAAAGCAGTCTACATTTCATCGCACTTTTCATTTTACTAGAACAATGCTAAACACTTTTATCAAAGTGTTTCTATGAATTAAGAGGTGGTGTGTAGGATGTTAAGAGACATAATTTATTATACTACATATATATTCAGTATAATATATTAAAGGCAATTTACACAAAAAAGGTATGATTGTAACTAAAAGCTCTTATAGGCAACCTGGTTGGAAGAAACATGATGAACGATGTAGGTAACCAGCTTTCTTCCAGTAATAACACATTTCTACATGATTACTCAAAAAATTAATAAATAAAAAGGCATTGAAATAAAGGAAATACGATACACAAATACAATACAAATTTATTATGTTATTTCGACCAAATGTGACTCTTCATGGCATTATCGTTTCCTAAACCAAAAATTTTCCATATTCAACCATTCCATTTCCATTACAAGGTGAAGGGTATTATATAAATTTCATAACTATATTTTAACATTGATAGCTATTAAAAGTATCACTTACACAAGGTGTTGCGTAAAGTCGGGCAGCGCGTCATGTGGCTAGTCAGTTGGTATCGCGTAATCTTTACGCGTCGCTGCTTGTACCTACCCCTCGTGAGCCGATTTGCGTTTTAAGTAATTATTGATGCATGTATAACCTACATATTTTTACGAATAATTAATTCTGTGGGTTAGGTGTTAATGGTAATGGATTTTATTAACGCGCGGACATGTTATCCTCGTAGACATATACGAACGATTTTTCACAATTCTTTTTAAATATTTTTCAGCCTGATTATGTAGATAAATTATTAAAAAATGTTTAATTATAATACTTTCTTCGTGTTATATCAAAGCCCTACTAAATAACATAACCTAATAAATTTATTTCATGCTAGGCGCTCGTCTCGGCTACGACCCGATATCAAGATTCCTGTTTCATCCCAAGTGAGCATTTAGTCGAAATAAAAGTATCACCAAAGTCAGCTCATACCCTATCCATCAAAATATAGACATCAAAATCCGTGTAGCAGTTTCTGCGTGATTTACGGACAAACATCCAAACGAACGAATTTTCACATTTATAATATTAGTGTAAAGTCTGTGTTTGTTATGAATTTTTATTCTTAGATTTATTTACAGCATTTAATTAAATGGTAACCGTCTTGCTAGGTAGGTACCTACATAAGACGGGGTATAAACGCGATAGTTACATAATGTGTTTGTTTCCTTTTGCCTCTGTAGAAAAATAATAAAATCGAAAGTCAGTCAGTAAAAACATTTACTATTTTTTCCGAATATTATTTTATGTAGGTAAAAAGTGGACGTAAGTACCTTAAAAACCAGAGATTTTCATACAAATAGTTGAAAATCTCGAAACTGATGTATTTGTCTATAAATTGAACGAAGCAGTCATAGCTGGTTACCGTAGTAATCATAATCATATTTACCATAACATATAATGGGAAGTCTTCTTAATTGAATAGCTTTACAAACTTTAATGCAGCTTATGCAGCTTGCTTGCTTCCTTGCTTAGTATGTATTAGAATTACACAAACAAATACACACTATTATTGTAATATTTATTCATTGATTAATCTTTGTTTTTTTTTTATTAGTCGGGAAAACAGTAGTGGTGTTATATCTAAAAGTTTTAAGGGTCTGCCTCTCCATTACTTTAATTTCATATCACCAACATCTCCGTCTGTTCATAATTCAATTAAAATCCAACACATAAAACTTATATAGTAAAAGTTCTCAACAAAAAAAGCCTAAGAATAGGCTTTTTTATGTCGTATAATATGTCTAGATATGTCTAGTGAAACAAAAGTTTTTTTTATAAAAAATTCATGCAATTCACAAATGGTGAAATAAGCATCGATCAAGTTGAGCTTAATCAATGAAGTTATGGCGGCCTCTTTGCGGTCTAACTAACCGAACAAATTCGGGAGGTATGATAAATGGAGGTTCTTTTAAAATTGCATAACTCGATTATTGTCAGCAAACGCTGTTAAGAGAAAAATACTTTTATGATTGTGTTAAATTTTAATTTAACTTTATGTTTTTTAGCATGATGTACCTATTTTAATACAAACATTATATATTTTATAATATTCTTAAAAAAATTGGCTGGCTGGATTCAGACAAGTTTCAACTTGCATGATGCTCTTTGTTTGGCTAAAATATTAAATAAAAGATATCCGTACTTTAGATATATGTAAATGCGAAAGTAAATCTGATTGCTTGTCTCTTCTTCACACCTATACCCCAAAACTGATTTGAATGAAAGTTGAAAACGGTACAGACAGTGTGGTCCGCGATAAAAATAGGAAATAGGATTGTTTAAATCTTGGTCAACCCACGGATACGCGAATTCGCGGGAAAACTTAGACTGTAAATTTACTTCCAAAACCAAGCGGTCGAAGTCGCGGGCGAAAACATGTCATATATTGTTAAAACGATGACGTAAGTTCATACAATTGGTGCGTGTCTATAAATAAAAAGGCCTAATTGTCACCATCTCTTAATTATTTAAAAACCCTTTTACAAACGCAAGGTGTTCATTAACATACAGACCCTCATTTTATGACAAATAAATCATATTATAAATTGCTGTTAATGAATCATTCGCTCTTATAATTTGCCTAGTTCGTTACTTGGTAATTAATTTATAGTGAGAGTAAATATTTTTATTTCATTCTATATAACATGCACCTTTCTTTATGTTAAAATACGTTTGAACTATATTTATGTATGGGCAAGTTTCAAGGAAGCTATTAAAATTGCATAGTAACCCTACACGAGTTGGTATCTAATTCAATAAAATCATCATTAAGTATGTAGCTTTTGGCCTTGGTTTGAGTTGCTATGTACAGATTAAAAAAGAAATTCAGTTAAGAAACTAATTTATTTAACAAGGTCGAAGAATCTTCACATGCATACTTATCCTTATTTGAATACACAACATAAAAAAAAACTGTTACATAAAATACCAGTCGATTTTTACGAATAATTACAAAAGACCTTTACTCATATAACTCATATGCACCTTCATAATACTTCGTACATCGCTGTCTAGCGCGCCCAAGATCTTGCTGACTCAGCATCATCTCTTTAACTCTTCCAGCGATTGTTCGAGCAGCATTGTCATGTCAAAGCGCCTCCCACCGGTTAATTACTTTTCATTAGACAATACCGCCGTGTTTCCAATTGTTGTACGTTGTGAAATGTTTAATGTGCGTTAATTTTTCGTCTAGATCTATGCAAATATCTGTGATAAAGATAACTGACCGTGGCCTGTGATACAATTGGTATCATAATCGTTGATTTGTTTGTTTCAGTCTACGTCTGTTTGTATAAAAGACACATTAATTAAATAGATAATACTATAAATTTGTTCTAGTATAAGTATTTTTATATTATTTTTTATATGTATATGTACAATGGTTGAAATTTTCATGACGTATAATACATGTTTTACTCTAATTCTTAATAAAAAAGTTTCATAAAAGTTCCGTTAGTTGATAGGAATTTATTCAATACAGCTCAGTTGTTCTTTCAGTATAAAATCAATTAAGTACTATATATACAGACTTTCGTATAAGAGTATTCTTTCGAAAGTCAATTTTAGCTACTAAAGTCCCCATATATTAGCGGTTGTCACTGCTAAAGTATTGCTTACATGGGCTCTATTGGCATATTGAGTAATTACATGGATCTGAGTATTATAGTGGTGTAATTGATGGCTGGGACTATGATAAATGGTGTGGCTATAAAGATATTATTTATTAATATAATTTTGAATAGGGCAAGCTCTAATTGAAGGCATGATTATAGGAGTTGTGTGTTATAATAACTTTAGATGCTTGTGTTCATGTCAAGTTAAAAATTATGGGTATTTAATACAATAATTTGCTGTTTGCGAATTTCAAAATGATTTATTTATATGTTTATTTCAGATAATGCGATATTCACATAAATTGTTTGTGACATTATAATTGATCAATATAATTTCTTTATTAAGGTTTTTTTGCTTTTATATAACACATTCTATAGACCAGTTAAAATTATACAGATGTTCTGTAAATACATAATAATACGTATAATAGGAATGTATAATTACAGATATTATATTATATTACCGATAACTTATAACCTATTATATTATATCAGTTACCGTTCCTTAAATAATCTTAGTTTGTCGTTCGTCGTTCGTCATTAGAAAGTAATAACGCTCTAAATAAATACTCCTTTGTTTCGGTTGCGGTAGTTCAAATAAAGAAAACCTAGGTACATGCATATCGCAGGTTTAACAATTTCGTGCTTTCATAGTTTATTATAAGTAGGCTTATTGTATAAATATAATGTTTAAATAAATAGATTTTGATTCCTCATAGAAAATGTACGTTTATCGATCTTTATGATGGTAAAGTTCTTAAGTAAAATTGTGTTATTTCTTATTTTTCGCATTGGTAATCCTTCGTTTCATGTGTACACAAACACTTATAATATATATAAATGCTTTTGGCGAGTAATTGAAGATACCAGACATACGCCTACTACCTACCTATTTCGCATATTAGGAATACGTATGCTGTTGATAACATTTTAGTTATACGACCACAAGTTGATAACACGCTTTTATAAGCTTTACCTGTATGTTTGTATTAAGACTCGATTTTACCTAATTTAAACGGACAGACATAAATCAAACATGTAAACTTATCAACGATCGCGACAATACAATGTTTGTATGAGTTCATCTTATTATCCTGATTAGGAACGACCGTATTAAATAATTTAATTTTTTGAACTATGTTTTTGTAATTTTTTTCATCTCAGTATTCTATGCACCTATTATACCATTGAACTTCTAGTATCCAAGTAGGTTAATAAAAATAATTCTTCCAGACCGCACGCTAATATAAACAGAAGTGATGTCTATCGCAACTGATCAAGGTTTAAAAGAAATTAGGGTTTATTTGGATAAATTTACTATAGCGGGCAGTGGCGTCGTAGTCTACGCAAGTCAGATACAAAGGGTCAGGATGGTCGTGTCCGAAGGACATTCACTGACGCTATTTACATGCTAATAGTTTGAACGCGGTCAGCTTTAATTGCTACCCGACACCGTGAACTACACAAAATTTAGTGTAAACCTGCCTACACACTATACCGCAAGGGAGGCGGAATAGGCTCTTTACTTGATTTGTACCTACCATTTCACATTTTTCTCGTCTAGTATGGTATAATGTGAAATCAGCTTAAGAATATTTGTATGTAAAGGCCATAAAACGTGTTTAACTACTTGGAACATAAGATATGCTTATTGGGTTTTAACGGTGTTTCAATTTTTGTGAATAAAACGCCTTGTTTTGAGTTAGATCTTGTTATCACTGAAGTCATCATCATCATCACTTTATACATTTTATTTTAGAGTAATAGAAATCGACGATCCTTTCCCAGTAATTGAAATGATGTAAATATTGTGACATATATGTTACTTAAGCATCCGCAGTATTACATAACCTATATTATACAGCTTTACATAACTTATATTTAAGAAAAGAGACGATTATTTTTTTAAAAGAAAGTATTCTACATTAAAAGCAATCCGGAGATGTATGAAAAAGAGTACTTTATTCGAATATATACGGTTAAATAGTATATAGGTTTGAATAATACCAAGTATATACTCAAAAACAATTCTATAAAATATTTAATATTTTCATCGAATACATATCAACTGCATACTAATATTATACTATACCTAAAATTTTAGCACAATAAATATCTCAGCTATTACAGCTAACATTAACAACAATGAAATATTTTAAACTTCGACTACGAGAATTGGTGTTTATTTTATGATACCCAACTAGGTTTCATGTTTTCCCGCCATTTGTGGGGCAACGTCTTGACCTGGGTAATAACAATTAATTAAAATACAATGTAGGTGCCCGAACCACATCGCTACCATAAGCGCTACATGTCAAAATGTCAACTTGGTAAAATATATACCTTTCGTATTATACAGCTAAACTAAATATTGTGTATAACGCAATTTGTCTACCTTATTTGGGATGATTATGAATTAGTAGTGTAATGGCGATGAGGCCTATAAAGGGATAAACAATTTGTTTGTAGATGTTTTTGAATTGTTTTTGTTCGGAGTATTTTTGTTATCAATTTTCGTTGGTTGCTTGGAGGTTTCGTTTGCCTAGTGGTTGGCGATAGACTTACCAATATACGCATGTTTATTTCTTAAAAAAGAATTGTTATTAGTTAATCGTGAATATAATAACATGCAAGTAATAAATTTGATGTTGCGCTATTGAATAAATAACGTTTCGTTCTAACTGACATAAAATTAACAAAATTAATTGTGATGCTTTTCATATATTTGTTTTAGTTACATTAATTTTTATAATAAAAGAAATTTTTATAATAAACCTACTGCTACTAATATTAAGATAATTGGTATCAACCTCCTTGGATGGAGATTAATGATGATATCACTGGTGATGATAATACTACAGGTTTAGATTATTATGAAATTTTCAATCAAACAATAAATGCATTTGGACAAAAACAGTCTCTTTCAAACATACGGACAGACAGCGGAGACTAGTCTAGTTCAGTCGAATAGGGTCATGATTGAACCCTTTGGTATAAAACACTAAAAAGATATATACTATACTATATGTATACTTTTCATCCATATTGAAATGTTTTTGGCTGGACCACGATTTTATCTCAATAACCAATGTTCAGTGAGTGTGAATTGAATGATAAATGTGGGTGAGAAACCGGTAAAGTTATTTTGGCAAAGTTTTTTTATAACTAAAACTGTAAACTGTTTACTAGAATTATCTAAGACGTTACATATATAATAATATCTATTATCGTTAAATATATAATATTTTCTTTTCTTTTGGTGTTGTTTTATGTATATCGACTTTAATAAGTCGATATTATAATACATACAATAATAAAAGTTGTATTGGATGGCTCTTTACCTTCTTTTAGCTTAAAATTTGTTGAGTTTAGAAAAAGTTTGACAAAACAATGGCTGATTAGCAAATCATGATAATACATATAAAAAATTGATATTTAAGTTTAACAGTGTTTTCGTTTTGTGGTGAGTTACACAATAAATTAAAAAAAAAGCATTAAATGCAACTTGTATTATGATAAATTAAAAGAATACAAATTAAATCGATCATGAGGCGGCGTTCCAACACATAATAACAAGGAAATTCCGAAATTGCATTGAAAAACGCTAGATGATAGAATATAAAGTCGAGTTTAGCAGATTTTCACGATATCACTAAAATTCGTTTTAAAATACCAAATTCCTGTATCCAAACATTCTTTTCAGCTGTTGCTTGTTTTCGAGAATCCAATTCTTCTTGTCTTATTGCTAACGTCTAACTTTAAAATCAGTGTGTTATATATATACTAGCTTTCCGACCGTTTCTTCACCCGTATTGTCAGAGGAAATTCCCATGGCAATGAGATATTTTACTGCGGTAAAAAATAGCTTATGTCACTCTATACTTTCCTTACTATCTCTTGACATAAAATTGCATCGATGTGATGTGAAAGACAGACAAACATATTATTGCATTTATAATATTAGTAAGGATAAGTCTCTTTTTCTCTTTTCTCTTCGTCCCCCGTTTCTTTGTCAATCTTTTCACGCTAGCACATTCATTGACAGTACCTCTGCGAAAGTTCATGTGCGGTGGTGATCGCTTACCACCAGGCGAACCAACAGCTCAGTTAAAGCAAGCTTAGCGTATGACATTAAAAAAATATTGAACATCATTTTGTATTTATTGTCATTGTACCTAATAACAATAACAATTTGAGACATACAAACTACTTAATCAAGATTTTAATCCAGGAACGTTGCTCCTCATCATCATCGGTCTATATTTGTTGCCCTGCTATTATCCTACTTGAAAAGACTTAGACTTCTGTAGGGATTTGGCTAAATGCAATAGGTTTATCGTGTTTTGGACATGCCTTGAAGATTTGACAAACGATGATGTGAATAATAGAAATATAACGAAACGTTATTGCTATAACTTTTGAATCAATGGCAATTCTAATATAATTACATAGATGTATAGTTATAGTTATACCAACGAATCGCAATAGAAAACAATAGTAAGATAATTGCAGACCACCTGGCTGCAAAAGGAGCGGCAATACGTACTAACGTTTCAAATAAGATTGCGCTTTTGATTTTGATCTGCGCTAAATGCCGAAACGATATCTACTGCAGTGCCTTTATCACTGTTTTCGTTTATTCTATTTAGAAAGACATGTTTCGTTTTGTTTTACATGTTCACTTACATGTATATTTATATTAAATACTTATACAGGACAGGTTAATCATCTGCCCTGAGAACTACACAACCTGTACTACTCCCTGTTTATAAAACATTATATCATTATATCACATTAATATTAATAATAATGTGATATAATATGAAAATAAATTAGGGGATTTTTTGTTTATTTGAATCAATAATTTCCCATTGATATTATCTAATTCTTGTCACAATTAATTTCAATTTTCTTTCTATAGCTCTTTGTTATCATAATGCATAATGATTATACTAAGTAAACCTACCTACACATAATCATCTATAAAATTTAATTAAGCTCATCTAGAAATGTCCTTCAATTCATTATATTTAGTTCGTCCGGATCGATTATATGGCTTATCATCTTTATAACATACTTTCTTTGTCTTAAATATTCAACATTGAATTAAATAAAACGCCACATAAAATCAGTTGTAAACCTAACGACGTCGCGCAAGCAAAGCCGATGATGCTGATGGCTTTAAATAATTTTATTAATTCCCTCCACTTTTGTCCGTCTATAATAATTTCACGAGCGAAGTGCGGAGCGAGGGCTGAACGGCTGCTATCAGAAACAACAATGACTTTCTGACTCACTGCTCATCTGAAGTAATTCGCATTTTTCACGGAAGAGACGAGACTCGACAACAGACGACTAGTGCTCGAGATAGCTTTTTGTAAATAAATATACTGGGATAGATAGTGAACTTGGTGTGATAATCTTGTTAGAAATATATATGTTGACAATAAGACGTTAGCCTGACGTTGTATAAAATAAATATTTCAAATTCATAGCTTGTTAGGTACCATATATTTTTTTATATTATCGTTGACAAAAGAGCTAGTGGGTCGCCAAATGGTAAGCGCTACCACCGACCATAAACATTTGCAGAGGCATATGGTCGTTTGGATGGATCACTGACTTTAAAAAGTGTGGGATAAAGATAGGATTGACGAGGTGAACAAAGGAGAGGACTGGGGTGGGTAAGGGATATGTGCCCTAGATTTTGGATACCTACCTATTCAACCAAATATTTTATGAATAATGATTTTAAATCCCTAACCATATTTACAATCACGACGTAGTAAAATGTCAACTAAAGTACTTTTAATATAAAATGTTTATGCTAATTTATGACATATGTTGTAACTTAGAAAAAATAACACTGACCCACTGCAATTATCTCATAAAATACATACATACTTTTTGCATATATTTACTCGCTGCCTTAATATTTTACTAAAATTTGTATTTTGAGTATTGATTCATCTTTAATTGCTAAGTTTTTGATCATAGAAATAGTGTTGGTTGTCAAAATTGCAGATATTCTGTCCAATGATATCGGACACGAGCCCAACAGTTGACTCTGTGTTACGAAAATTTACAGTATATGGTAGATTTTTACATAATTACTTAATTATATAAAGGAAGTTTTAGACCTCGTTATTAAAACATTTTATCTCGCAATTCTATATCAGATAGTGTTCCTTGATGAATTGTGGTTTATTCGAGTAGGTATAGTATTTAATGTTAAAATTATAAAGGTACAGTATTTAATGTAAAAATTTTAAATAAACAGAGGAACGTACTGTTAGGTTTTATGTATAGAATTAAGTATAAAAGGCAACCAGCCTTATGTTCATGATTCAACCAGACATACCTTACCTAATTTGAAAAACCCTATAAAATATTACCTATAAATATCAAACAGAAATATATTCGTCAGACAGACAGAAATATATCGTCACATTGCTTGATAAACAATTCTAAACTTTCCTGATCTGTAAATCAAATATTATAAAAATATCCTCTAAATAGCTACAGTTTGCATTTACAACTCATACGAGTAGCTCTGTTATTTTCTGTCTATAACATTTGGCATAAATTATTATCTATAAGCATATAGCTATACATCTCCACAAAATACCTACCAGCTGTAAAAATGGAATAACTTTAATATGTTATCTGCAATTTCAGCATGTACTGCGGTGGCTCGTCCGCACCGCGGTGCACGCGCGGAGCGCCCGTTAATTGACTTCGGCTCCAAGTGTTTCCAGTATTGCCAGTCATCGTACTAGTTTTGTATTTTTGGCGCCTATTCCCCTCCTAACAGCCCTACATTTTTTACATACCAGATCAATTATGATTTCGAATTGGTTTGATGAATCTGAATATATTCCATTTCTGTTGTTTAATTGCCTTGTTGCCTGTTTGAAAAATGATTTAATCGACACAATGGACTAACGCTTTGTTGTAGTGTTTTATTATTAAGTTATGGTATCTGTTGATGATGTTTTTTTAAGTAGGTGTTTGAAAAATTGTTCGCAGATTTTTTTACAAATGGTAAGATGTTATTATTTTATGATAAATTACATTAAAACGGAAATTATACATAATGCTTAAGTACAACCGCTTTAAATACAAAAGCAATCAAATTTGTAAATTTAACGAATTATATATGCGTAATAAGCATGCGTGTACGCAATGGTCGTCGCATTGTAGTCGCAAAAATTGAATTTCAATGCAAATGACGTCGAAAATGACTCAAAACGACCGTTGCAAGTCCGATCGAATCGGTTAATTGCAGCATATCCGTGTATCCTGCTGCAAAAAGCTAGCGTCGCATCCCGATGCGTGTGCTATCGGATAAAGAGATCGGTGATATGATTTTGATAAATAACGACTGGGACGCAACAAATTGTGGTGCGAAAGTTACAAGGTTCGAGGCGACGCCGCGCAATCTGGTCACGCGAACGACGTGTACACTTTACAGTAGACACGGTAACTAACTGTCTATATATTTTAAAGTGTCACTCGAGGAGCGCCTGGCAATTTAGATCATCAAGGACGCTGCATTTATAAGGACTGTCTGGTGTTTTGGGATGTAGATATATTGTATTTTGGGGAAATTATAATGTATAGTTGGGTACGTGATCCAATATTAATTTGATTCCAAATTGTATAACAGTGACTGTACGAATGAAATTTAATTAAACTGGATGTGTAAAAATTTATTATTAACTACATAGAGATAACTTCATATTAGATTTTCTTGCATTCAAAATCTTCCAATTATTAAATCAGTTTGTGAATTTTATTGTTTATGTCCTTTGTTTATTTTATTATTTTATAACTGTTTTGGTCCCTAATAAACACTACTTTCATAAAAATATCTCTTTCTTAAAAGTCATTAATTAAACATCAAAAATATTCATAAGCAGCACCCAAATAAAATCATGTTTAACGGATTGTACAATGAAGTACAAAATCATTCATCAAAAACACAAATAAATAATTGCAATTCACGTACTAACTACATATGAAATCGAGGATGTAAGTAATTTATAAATAAAACACGTTTTTCATACGTTTGAAAACCTAGAAATTGTTTGTGCCTTTATTAATTAACTTTATGAGGGCAATTATTTAATCATCGTCAATAATGTAATTGTTTCCTACGCATTTCAGTGCGAGTCGAGTTATGTAAAAAATTAGAAATCTATGAACAATGAAAGCTACACATGTCGCCTACTTTTTGTGCGGTAACTGTGAAACGTAAAATAAGCTGTCAAGTTAAACAAAGTTATCTTTGAATAGTATCGCATTATATTATAAAAGCATTGGGTATTTCATTTTCCCATAATTAGGTTGGCAAGTATACATGCGAATTCATTAGCGTAGGAGCGGAGTAGGAACGTCGCAGGGGCGCGAGGCAGACGATGCAATCGCTCAAAAGTACGGTCTGCAAATGTGATTCTAATTTGTATCAAATTAAATGAGTTTCTTCATTAACTTCGAATAGTATATAACTCGCCCTTTTCACAAATTGTTGTATTGATGTACGTCTTGAATACGATTTATTGAAAGTATTGATAACGTATTTATGTTCGATTAAATTAATATAAAATTGTATGTGGACAGTGGCGTAGCTAGAGGGACAAGGGCCCTGGTGCATAGGGAAAGAATCGGGCCCTCCTCCCCTCTTTCCGCCTTCCTCCCCTCTTTCAAAGCTGAGGTTAGAGGGCCCCCTGAGCTCCAAGGCCCTTGTGCACTTCACCACCTGGCCCTATGATAGCTACGCCACTGTATGTGGATTTTAATGTATATTACTAGTAAAATATCATGTTATCTGTGGTATTGTAAATCCGATTCTTATTTTCTGTAACTGAGTAATTGATTCGGTTACCTAGCAATTTATATTTATATAGTGTATGATCATTGTAAAACGTGTTCATAAGATTACATTAATTTATAAAAACGAATATTTTCAACATTTAATTTGATATAAAAAAATAATCACCTACTTTTAATTATAATAAATCTTAGAGATGGCTCTGTTTTATGTCGTCAGTACACAAATGTAGCAAAAAGGCTGGCAAGCTCTGATGGTATCGGGCGCACACGTAACTATGTTTCATGATTAATTAAAAACAATAATAAATATAATTAGTTGTCGGCGTATCGAAGAATGCAGTGTCGCTAATCATTCCTTGATAAAATTCATCGACCATTTTTGTTATCTATAACTAGGTCCCTCGTGAAGGAAAGCTGATATTATTTCATTTATACACTTATTACGATTGGCTATTGGCTAATATCGTATGACATATAAATATGAATTTTACGTCTCAATTTCTTAGTTAGCAGATGTCATCGATTAATGCAAGAAATTTATCAAATGAATTGGAATGTAATTATATACATTTTGAAGTTATCTGCCGTTTAAATCTGAAGGACTTAATTAAATAATCATTCTAGGCATTCGAGAAATCTTGAGCGGGTATGTGCATAAGTTTATGAAGGGATTGGTATAATAAAGTTTAACGGTTAATCTGGTTTGAAAATCTAGTGTCGCATTTATTATTAGGTATTATTATATAATACTTAACGGTATTAAATCATATAACGGAGGCCGGCAGTCGAAGTCTCATACGTAGTTTGAGGTATATGCCTATTTTAAGGTAAATAATAGAAAGAAACTGGTGTGAAGCTATTCTTTCATTGGTATTTGCAATGTTTCGCCCCCTGTTTCGTTTGCGTTCACTTTTTTTATCACTAAGGCCTTTCTACATATGTATTACTACTATCCATTGATTGAATTGGATGTTCGTCATAGGCGAAATGTAACCTAGGTTTATATTCTTTATTGAAATGGGGTTCTTTGATTTTCTAACGGAATACGGTATACGCGTGTATGTCAATATTTTGGGTAGTTTTGGGTTTGGGTGTACCAATTATTTAGCATTACCATTTCGTTTCGAAACAAATTATATCTAACACAGAAACGTATCGCCCGTGCACTTTAAAAAGAAATAAAATTAATTAAAAAACCAATAATACTAACACGCATCAAACCAACAAGCTCGTGGACAAGTTGATTGCACTTCCATTTGTCTCCAGACCGCAAAGAACGTGTGTTCGCGTGACTGCCTCTGTGGTTTTTGAGTTTTACTCTATTTACGCGAAACGAGGCTATTTTTATTGAAAGCTATTTCATCAAGCGCTGTCACGCGATATAAATGTATCGGTTGATGTTGGGGGCATTTTTGTAAGTTGTTCATGACTTTATAAGAGTTTGACAATTTATGAGTAAACAGGGCAGACGTTATGTATTGCGTATATAAAAAGCTATCAATTGTCATCATCATCAATATCAGACTGGTTTTTATTCGCTCTGTAAGTGTATATTCCTTATGTAACCTGCTGGTCAATAGTAGATTTTTATATTCGTTTACTATGTATACTGGAAAGGATACAGTAAAAAACGACAAGATTCTGAATTCTTTTTTTCCAGAAAAAGGAAAAGAGAAGAGGAGGATATCACAGAGAAGGTGGGACCACGATAGTAGAAGTGGCAGATTTTCTTCTTAATGGAAACTTAACAAATTTACAAAGTTATATGCATCTAAATGTGGCTCGTTAAGCATTGATTGAAAATTTGTATTTATACCAGTATAATAGTCCTAGGTTTGATCCAAATAAATGGCAAAAACATCATATATTTTGAATACAATGATAATAATTTCATGTTTATTACAATATTCAGTCAGTCATATAGTATAAGCTTTATCAAGTATTCCGATTAGAATGGAAACATTTTTTATTTATATACTTCCATCTTAGGCAGTCGGATTTGTTTTTCAATGTTTAAATTAAGTGTTTGTAAAATAGTTGCCTATAGTTATAATTTTGTAATTACTTGTCTTTTACTCAATTTTATACCGGGAATAACTAATTTATTTCGTTTACGTTCGCTTAGTTAAGTTGGTCTATAATTAAGGAAATTAATAAATTTGTCCGTGGAGCTTTACGATAATTTTAAGTTATAATAGTATTTTTATATAACAAATCCAAAGTCCCCATTAAAAAATAACCCGTTAAAAATTTCCCTTTTGCCATTGTTTCCTTGTTCTCTTTATTATAGAACTATTAAAATTAAGAACTCTTAATGCAATGTTCCGGAAAGATATTATAATATACTAAATTTGGCCATAATGTTATAACTTTTAGTAAAAAAAAAATATTAGAATAAATACTGGTGGTTGAAGTGAACTGTCATAATATTATCTTCGTACCTTTTAACGCCTCGGGCAGAGACAAACCAGAGGGCTCCATTAGATACCAATTTAATATCGACTGTAACTAAGGGTACATATTGCACGAAAGTTTTAAAAGTATTTTTATCTATATAAAATATTATTATTAAGTACTGACATAATTGTAAGTATTATTCGAATATGTTTTGAGGTTTGAATATTTGTTTTTCTCATAAAGTTGTTTTGTCATAAAGTAAGGGGATGTTGAGGTAAAATTTATTACAAACTAAGATACCAATACCTTACCATTTATTGACACATACCGTTACATATACCTTTATAAACACATACTGTTAATTTACAGAACAATCTACATTAGTAAATTTATTCCAGCTCAGATTGTACCAGTTTCTTATAAGTGACTGTGTGTGAAGTAAAATGACCAATATTTTCATTTAATTTTAACGTGTCGCAATAATAATGGAGCGTCGTCTAATTTATTGGAAAAATAATTTACGTCTGCTACTTACTTTAACTGTATAATATCTATGCTCTAGCTGTATCGATTGTTGAGTAACTTTTCGAGACATCATTTATCAAACTAATAAGCATTACAATATTAAACCTACGTAAGAACTCAAAGTAAGTTCACAGCTTACATGCAACAACACAAATGCAATGCTACGTGACATACTAACGCACACAAACATTTCTAGCGCTCACGTTATTCGTTAGCATTTCTCAAGGCTCATAAATAAAATTCTGCAAGAGTTACTATTTCGATAACAGCACAAATTTAAATTTATGCTCGTGGTATGCATTTTAAGCGTGTAAAGGCAGTCTCGGAACAAAAAACACGCCGGAGTTGGAGTAATCTCACGTGATCTCCGAGGTTCTTGTCGACTGTGCAAACATCTGGTGATGAAAAGTTATTGTACGTAATTTACTACGTTATTCTAGATGCTTTCGTATTGTTCCGCGGTACTGATTTGATCGGGGAAATAATTTGGGTTCTATTTAAATGGTGTTTCTTTTTTCCTTCTCAAATTAACTATTAGTTTTGCGTGTTTTGAGTTTCATTAAACATTTTAAATGTTAATATGTTTAGTGGCGATTAAGCGGCCATTTGCGAGACCTTGACATTTTGAAATGTGTAGGTATACGTAGGTACATATACATTTTCTGTTCCCGGTGATTATATATAAGAACGAAGTCGTATAAAAAACAATCTTATTTCAAGATTCATTGTTTAAAATATCGTGATGATATAGGTTTTTTTATTAATAATTTATGAATACCATTGTTATTGAAAATCCTGATAAGACTCCTAATACAAAGTCCTATTTATGATAGATAACTATAGGCCATCTATGAGTTATAAATACAACGGCAAATAATTATTTTTCACTGCAATCACTGATACGTATAGGCTATGAATGCAACAGCAAAGAATCTGTATCTTACGTTTAATTTTTTTTATATTTTATTATCTCTTCTTACCTTTCACAACAATACGAGTATTGCTTTGACGATGAACTACAAAGTTAACTACAGTAAAAAAGTTGTTTAAAAATTCCATGCTTATGTCATTTGTGAAGCGTATTCTAAACATTTATACAAATTATACAAGAAATGTAGAAAATATAAGTTTTTGTATGTTACAAACAATTCATGACATTGCTATTATTAAATTGCATTGCACTTTAATATAAAAGTGGATTTCTTTGCCTATATGGACTGGGAATAGAAATATCAATGCCAATGTGTCTAAATAATTTTTCATATTTGTATGATGATTCTTTAAATAACCTGTCTTTTTTTAATATGTTAAAGATATTACCAAGTAAGTAGGTAAATATTTCGAGCATTAATTATAGGTAATTAAACTCGTACTTTAATTAGAGTTATAGCAATCAAGCTTTTTGAAACAACGACAAATTAATTGCCTACAATTAATCCATTAATATTTTTATCTCCTTATCAAAAATAAATGTTTCTCAAAGATACATTCGATAGTACTGTGCTTAACGATGCTGATGTATCGATACTCATATCGATATCGATAAATCGATTCAGCTACCTAATGTTGGTACAGGTGGACCTATCGTATGGCATTCCATTCATTATCGATGCGATTCGGATCTGATGACGAAACACTCGACAAATATGATGCATTGGCACTGCGACCGATTCTCGATAACCATCCCAACATAAAACACAACTTTAATAAACAATCACCCAATTTTAAACCTTATATCGTATGACAGTCATTGCATATTAAAACCACTTTACCGTGTATGCTTAACGTAAAACTATCGCAATAATTAGCTCGGAATCAATGAGAGCTCATTTTGTAGATTACCTCCTCGTTAAATGAGTGATCGGTACTTTCATTAAGATTTATCATTGTACGTGAATTTTACTCGAAATAATGAAAACTGATCGCGTTTGAATCGTGTAGGTTTGACTTTATCGATTCAGTTTGTTAATTAATTGTGGAGTAATGGTTGTTTATCTGAGTCATCTAAGATGATTGTCAGCGTTGGGTGAATGTTATGACGCCTTATCCATGTATCTCATTTGTAAATAATTATTTATTGACTTACAATATCCGTTATTAATTTTATAGTTGAGGTGCAATCACACTAATATTATAAATATGAAAGTTTGTTTGTTTGGATGTTGTCCGTCAATCTGGTATACAGATGGAGTGAAATTTGGTATACAGATAAGGTATGATCTGACATGGTTGATAGGATTTTATCCCGATTAAATGTTCCTTTGGAATAAAACAGGGACCTTAATATCCGGGCGGAGCCGGGACGAGCGTCAAGTTACCTATAATTTTAAATTTATTGATAGGTAAATTTCATCATGGGGAAACCAGCATATCCAAGAATCAAAAATCGACATGTGCCATCTGCTAACCCGCACTTGACCAGGGTGATAGATTATGGCCTAAACACTCATAGGAGGCCGTGTTCCTATAGTGAGGACATGCATGGGCTGATGATGATAATGATACGAATATTTAAAAAAAAAATCTAACTTGAATCTATTTTTATGCAACGTTCTCGAAATCGTTACGAAAAAAAAACGAAGGTACTCAATTTGTAGGGTTACTTTTCTAATGTCTGTCTGTAAAACAGAAAATTGCTGGTATTGAGATATTCTATAAATGGTAAATTTCTATCGAAGAAATCTTCAATAGGAGTTGTAAAATACAACTTACCGGTTTTAATCTTAAAGTTAACAATTTACCTCGAGGTTCAGTAACACATTAATAGAGATATTTCAGCAAATTGCCGTTAAAATTGCTTTAATGATTGTCAGCGTTGGATAAGATAACTGAGTATTTGATATTTTGTAATTCCCTCGCATCGCAGCCACGCTATAGATATATGATCCTTATAGGTATGTAGGTATAGCAGTTATGAAATGATTTGTTAACGTTTATATTTATAACATCTATAGTCGTACAAAGTATATTATTAATTATTTTAATTATTATTAGGCAATGAGTGTTAAAGTAAATAAATACATATTCAGGGTTTTTCAGTGATGACGGTTATAAAGGACCTAGTTGAATCTGATTAAATTATTTAGCAACTTTATTTAGTAGTTATAATTTTTTATTATTTAGTAGAAAATATTTAACAATAAGAACATTACATATTAATTTATCCAATTATTTTATTTAGAATCTTTCATTGCGATTGCAGTAAAACCAAAGTGCATGTTGAGCTGTATAAATATATTTAATAATGTAATTAAATTAAATTAACTTATAGATTATTGTAATAAAGAATTTAGGGATAGCAATAATGAAGAAATTTGTGTATAATCCTAATGAAAAGCCGGAAAATATCCAAGTAAACTGTAAAAGACGATATCTTTATACCTTAAATGAACATTTGTTTTTACTAGATGCAGAGTTCATGCTAAGATGGCCTCTCTAGCCAAGCAATGTTGTCCATAGTCTCCACACTTCGATAAACAAATCCGGAAGCGTCTCCCACGGCAAGGTAATTAAAATAAGGTAAATTTAGTGATGAAATATTCTAATCAGTCACTAGTATAGCAACCGGGCGATGTACGATAAGTCTGTGACACACGCGCGGGCCGCACACAGCGTTGCGCGCTCTGCATAACAAAGGGCGCAATTTGGTCGAAAAATGGGCACAATCGCACCATCTCGCCAGTCGCCCGTACTTGGGTGTCTTGCTACTAATGTAATCTCTGTTCCTATAATTCGGATGGTAACTTTCCTAACCCTTCTTCGCTTTTTTCGTGTGCTTTTTGTGATCTGTTTAAAAGGTTAAGGAGAATTGTTAAATGTGTCTATTATAGAGTTTTATGAGGATGGAAACTATATAAGTCTGAAGTGAAGTTGATGCCCATACTTTTTAACTTTAAAATATAATTATAAATCATTGACACATAATGCAAAAGCATAGAAGAGCAAACTTCTTCTTCTTAGTCTTAGTCAGACTATTTAATTGCCTTAACT
This sequence comes from Zerene cesonia, assembly GCF_012273895.1. Classification (NCBI taxonomy): domain Eukaryota; kingdom Metazoa; phylum Arthropoda; class Insecta; order Lepidoptera; family Pieridae; genus Zerene; species Zerene cesonia. Next base: position 7,617,985 of record NC_052114.1, read on the forward strand.
TCATGATTTTTTATGAAAGTTAAATGTTATCTACTCTTTCATAGAAAATTTTAATCAATTTTACTAAAATTTGGCATGTTATAACATCATAACCTTTTTTAATTATGCTTCCTTTAAAGCGGAAGCCTCGAAGGAAACAGTACTATTATAACATAGTTTTATGTGTTCCCAATTAAAAAGTATGTAAAATTGGAATATGACTTATTTCCACTTTCTTAAAACACGGACTTTCTTCTAAGCACATAATTACAAATGAAGTGAAGCTGGTAATCTAATTCCAAGCATGTCTGCACTGTTACAGATTCAAATATGGCGATATAATCTAGATATTTATTATTCTCTGCCGCGCAGCACGACTTCTATTTCTCCTAATGAATATTTTAAAAGATTTATGTCGAAACACGAAACTGTGTTTATGTAGATCTATTATTTCACTATTTTATTGTTTCCGCTGTTTGTATAATAGGTAAACGAGAGTTCTGAATATATTTCTCTATAGGTTGGTTGGTTCATTCCCAGTATGATTCTAAAATCGGGTACCTAACCACTTGGAATCACATTTTTTGACACAATTGGAACAAATTTATATAAACCAAGAAAACACAATGAAAAACTGATTAATGCTATCTACTTAAAGGAATTTGTGAAAGTATTGTACAGGATCGTGATTATTCGAATCTAATCTACTACATATTATAATATTTAGCAAATTCAAAAATATTGCATTTACTAAAAAACACCAACATATGTTATCCTACTAATATTATAAATGCGAAAGTTTGTAAGGATGTGTGTGTGTTTGTTGCTCTTTCACGCAAAAACTATTGAACCGATTGCAATGAAATTTGGTACATAGACAGCTGGACAACTGAAATAGCATATAGGCAACTTTTTATCCCGATATTCCTACAGGATACGGACTTACGCGTGTGAAAACGCGGGGCGCAGCTAGTAAGTCTATATTCTCCAATAGCAATTTTTATTTAATTCTTCTAACAGGAGTGTGCTGTGGTTTTCATGATTCGGAATTTTATTCTTGTAATAAGAAACATAAATCCATTCCTATAAAGATAACTCTTGCAGTGTCCGGACTAATAACAGCTAGATAATATCTACGCAGTTCCTCTATCGACCATAATATGCTAAGCGTGTTTGTATTTCAACAGTATTCTAAAAGAAATTATAAATATTGATTTTTGGTAAGACATATTAATTTTATTTTGACACGTTTATTTTTCATATATTTGTCTGAAGCTTTTAGGTTATTCTTTTAAAAACAATTATTCGTCAAATAAACAAAAGTTAGGTTCATCGAACTTCCTAAATCATGAAAATCATGATAAACCTTAAACAATCACCTATCCTATGAATTATTCTCTCATTCAAGGAAACATGATAGATATACTTATATTATGTTTTATAACAATTGTTATTTTTTAGCAAATTTACATGCGAGCCATAGAACAATGCGGTCTGTTAGTATCGGAATTAACCGGGAGTGGGTTGTCGCGCACTCGCACAATAAACAATACAAAATGTTACTGAACAAAAAGGAACTATAGAAACGTCGGACAACAAGAAGAATAGGAAAATTGCTTTAAAAAATCTATTTGTTCGCGTCTCGAGATGAACGCGTCTGTGCGTTTGCGGCGGACCAATCGCGCGCAGGCCGCTTCCCGCCTCCCACCCGCCGGCCAATCAGTGCTCGTTCGCCGCAAGAGCAGTTTCCTTTTTTAAAAGTTTCAACCGAGACTTCCATCCGATTTCCCGCCTTAACTTCTTAAGTTATGGAAGTTGGAAATACGATGTTTTATTTATTTGACTACTTTTGGGTATTAGGTTATGGTGTAATTGTTGGATTGTAAATGGAAGACAGTATATTTTAAAATGTATTTAGGTAGGTATCTACTTACAAGAAATATTAGATTTACTAAAAAAAAAAAAAATCAATTAAAAACTTGGTCTTGAGAGTTCTTGTAGATGAAATTTAATTAACTACGGATTCACTTCCATGAAAATAAAATAATTTACAATTTTTTTCTATTAATTAATTAAAAGAATTCAATAACAAATAATACTAAACCACTACTAACCATATATTTTTTTCAATATATTCTCTCGATAAATTCATATGCAATTTATTTCATTTCGTTTATAACAAAATAGTTATGTTTAATAACAAAATAGATTTACTATACCATGTTGCTATATAAATAATACATACAGGCATCCCGGCACATAAGTTATAACGAACATGTCATATTTCGTGTTTAATATTTCAAAATTATTGATTCAATGTTGGATTTCATGAATGTTGTGTTCGGTAATAAAACTGATAATTCTAACTATGTCTTTGTTTTAGCGATTCAATAAATAAATTTAATTTAAGGTAACAAAACATCATCCGCACACGGTCTTTCTAATAATTAATTAAATCTCAAAATTTTAATCGTTATTTTTGCTATGTCTTCCGAAATTGTCTTTCTACAGGATATATATATATAGGTAAATGTATCACGCTTTCATATAAGTTTGCTTTAACTGGGATATAAAGGCAATATATCAAACCAATATAAAAGACTAGTCATTATAAGCAGTAAATATCGGTACATGCAATTTCCAAAAACAATATATCAAGTCAAAGAAACCCCAGTAATAGGTATTGGTAGTGTAATCGGAATTTACCAAGTATAATGATTCTATTTATTTAATAGATGTTTTTCCATACATAATATTAATATTATATTAAAAATAAATAATTGAAATTCATATTTGGTCTAGATATTGACCTATTACTTTTGTAATAATTGTATTAGTCTGTCGATCTGAAACTTAAGTCCATTCTGTCCCTCTCTCCAGCATTGGCGGATTCCCTTTTTATTGGATGGAGTCATTAAGTAAGAGAAGAATAAGTACCTTTGAAATAGTCTCTTTAAAGCTCATATTGAGGTACGTAAATGTATTAAGAAAGTCTACGTTGCTTTTTGCTCAAAAGTCTACCTGTCCGTGGAGTCATCCATGTACATGTCTCATCAATACCCTATCTTCTTCTAGTCTAGTTAATACAAGAGGTTAAGCTTTATGTGCGATCACCAAATTGTTCAACCTGGAAGCAATAGCATAAACATCAGTATCATATTATTTCGCCCTCGTAGCAAAGAAAATTGTGATGGAAAAGAGAAGTTTCACCGCGTTAAAAAGTAGCCTATGTCACTGTGTAGTCTTCTATCTTCAGACATGAAGTAAATGAAGTAAAAAAAAACTCGAAAACACGCTTTAATGATAGAATCTACTATATCTACTATATCTTCTTTGAACTTGTTAAACACATTAATCTAATGAAATTATTGTAAAGTTTGAATTAAATGTGTCCGTTTAAAGTCTATCAAATTGACAGAGTGTGAAGAAGTCGGTTATATATTATCAACATTCAAGTGAAGTTAATATTAGCGTATTCATAATCATATCAGAAAATCGTGACCGAAAGACAAACAATCAAACAGACTTTCACATTCATAATATTTACATATTAGAAAGGTTTCATGGCATATGCATAATATGATATTTAATACTATTTGAAACTATAATATATGAGTATATCTTAAATAAATCTGCATTATGAATACATTAATAATATCATTCGGAAGTCAATACTAAAATTTACAGGAGATTTAGTTGTTAAAGAGTTTACAAAGTTATGCAATTATATTAATAAGGTAATTTATCTCCAATATAAATTTTACTAATTTGTATTTATATATCAATAAATATTAAACTCTTTTTATAAGTAAGTACAGCATTTTTAAGATAACGAGAAATAAATATATTTAAAACAGCCAAACATACAAATAGACAAATAAAGATGGTTTTAATTCATTTCAAGTAGAAACGTGAGTTTTATATATAAAACTAGCTGCGCCCCGCGGTTTCACCCGCGTAAGTCCGTATCCCGTAGGAATATCGGGATAAAAAATAGATGTTGGCCGATTCTCAGACCTACCCAATATGTTTACCAAATTTCAGAGGAATCGGTCAAGCCGTTTCGGAGGAGTATGGCAACGAAAACTGTGACACGAGAATTTTATATATATAAAATGATATTCAATAATCAGAGGTCTCCCTTTTACTAACTTGAACTGCATACAACGTATTGATGTTAATGACAAAAACCACTCTTTTATAGAATAAAAATTTCGCCCGAAAGACTCATCTTTTATAGTTTTCTTATTTTGAACGTATTCGTTAATATTTATTTATTTTGTTTTCCATCAAAATTTCAACCAATAACTAATAGAACATAAAAACTCATTTTATATGATAACTACCGAATTCAAGTGGGTATATTTTGTTATCTGTCTCCAAGATACATAATTCAGATTATCATAACCTTAACTATCAATAAACATTCAATCAAAAATCAATTATACCATAGCACAGCCTATCGTAAATCGATTTTTCGAAAACACATATCATTTACCTAATTAGATTGGGCGTTAAATCGCCAAACAACCATTTATAATCTGTTCATTTAAAAATAATGCCGCATAAAAAACTCGTCAAAGATATTGTCAGGAGATACCGTGCAGTGTTCGCAGGCATCGTTTGAAAAAAACTAAAAAAACTCCCGAGGCGATCCGTGACTCCTATTTTTTTGTTTTATTATTTTTAATTCATATTATCGTACGGCTATCCCCTTTAATTTTGTTTTTAAGTATGGGCCTCGGTATGCTGGCAGCTACGTTTATGGATATACAGAATTCCGTGGTGTATCGTCTACGGGCCGATTTCGTTTTATGTAAATGCGCTGCGCAGGTGTGTTTTAATAATTGTGACAGATGTAAATGCTTCGCTCATTGTCTGTAATTAAATTATAAACATTAAACGTGAGCATCGTTTTACCATAATCATCATTCTATTCTACATATTTTAAATTTCAAGTCTGATAGTAAAGAAAAGATAATGAAGATATTGTGAATTTAAATATTTTTGCCATAAATTCGTAATATTTTTTCTTAATAACACTTAGATTAGGGTGACTATATTGATATCAGCGTAAATTTAGATATTTAACCAATATTCTCATATTGGATTTTGTACGAATATTTACCGGTATTTTTTCAGATTCACACAACTGTTGTAGGTATACACTATACATAAAATACAATATCTACAAAGGTACAAATACTTTCTAGGAGTTGTAGCAACCATAAATCGGTTAATGTCTAAATCTGTGTTGGCGTTAGATCAGTTCAGACGAAGATTTGATTCATCGTGGTGGAAGGGCCAAGGATCGTACCATCGACTCCGCCTACAAGCGCCTCACTGCCCATTGCTGAGTTATGAAGTGGGAAACGGATAGTACAATTAGCTTTAGAATAACTTAACAGGATAAGGCATGAATATTCGATATTTATGGGAGTCGCAAATGGTTGTGCGTTAATTGCGCTGTATGCATCAAGTCGTGTGAAATTACTGTTTTCTGTGAGATAACAAATTTCAATGGTAGTATCGTAGATATATTTACATAAACAATATGTATAAGCGGGAAGAAACAATTATTCTAGTAATATATTACGTTAACAACTACCATCAATGTGTGGGTACCTTGCTACATACTAAAAATTATGGTAACTGTTGATCTATAAAATAAATATCTATTCTCAAATACTACAAACATTGTTTATGCAAATAGTAACATTGCCATAGACACAATAAGAATAAGTTAACTGTTAACTAAATATCAATATTAATAATTTGCAATAAATTTGGTATTTATTTGTTGTTTGATTGTTTTCGCTACTAAAACTTTAGAACCTAATACTAATGTTAGATAACAGATGAATGACCAATTGACAGAAAAAAAAAATGTATCTGATAGTGATTGATCTAGTATTATATAATAGTTATATTCAAGGATATTAAGAGTTATGCTTACCATCTTTTTTAATACATCCAAAAGCCAAATTTGAACCCATTCCACACGAAATAGAAATCACACTATTACTATAACATTAACGAGCATACAGCGATATTTTGCATTTAATAAGGGCTGTAGAGGGCCAGCCCAAGGCGAGAGATGGATGCGGCGATACAGAAACTTTTCGATCGAGTCTCGTTGAGTATGAAATTATTGGAAAACTCACTTCGTGCTCGATGCATCTGCCCGCTAATGTCGTAAACGATCCGAGAAAGCCGAGTAGGTTTTAAAAGATAAATCTGAGAGATATCAGCTTTACCTTAACTGAACTCGCATACGATTTGCGTTGAGCTTTTGCTCAAACGGTAGTTGGTATTTAAATTGGAAGTATTTATTTTATTCAATGTTTTGATTTTGTTTGAAGATTGTTATCTTAAGGGCTATAAAATTTAAACGTCTTCAGGGGACAAAATCATAATGCGTTAACAAAAAACAATGAGTAGTTTATTTTATAAGAAAGATTCGAATGAAGGAATAAAAAAATACTCTGTATACACATTTTTTTCAAGAAATTTGATCACATAGGTAATTATCTCATAAAACATTTCCTAATTAATTAGATATGACATAATAAGAATTTACTTAATAGCTAGATAACTGGTAGTAAGTTTTAAGTAAGGTACTTACTACTACTTATTTACATAGAAATCGACGTTGATCAATTTTACTTTCGACTTGTTTGACCTACAAAATAAGTTTTAAAGACAGAGCTTTTCATCTATACAATTCCTAAGATAAAAATATTGGCAAGAGATCTTCATTGGTCAAAGAATTTCTTGTCTGTTACACTGAATCAAAAGCGATGAAGTCATTCATAAAATAATAGGAATTGATTTACGTAAACGTGAAATAATAATAATAAAACATCGTTTAAAATATAACTGTTATTGAGTGTGGAGAGCTCGAGGGCTGGGCGGGTCCAGACACCTGTACCATACATTTGAATATTCTCCAAATCGATATTTTATGTGATCGCCCTGTAATTAAGTACGAATTAAGCGTCGATTGTTGAGGATCGAATGTTCACGCCTAGGTGTTGCGGCAGACACTGCAACTCCCCTTGTTTTGTTTGTTTTATCGAGTTTCGTATTTTGGGATGACCTTTGGACTTTGTAAACCGGATTATGTTTCTCTCATTTTTGGATAGGTATTTGTAGTTTTTTTAGTCTTGAAACTTATCGAAGTATTGGGCGTTATTTAAATCTTAGAAGCTCAAAGAAATAAGCATAGGAGAATATATCAGTTCTTCACACTATCTACTTCGCAGTCCATTATTACCGACGTAGCTTGTTTGTTTTGCCCTTTACCTCTGCAAATATCCATGGGCAGTAGCAAGCGGCGGCTTACCATCAGGCGACCCACCAGCAGGATTTCCCGTTCGTATAAGATGTAACACATACAACGTTCGGAGGAATTTTCGTTTACAAATGCGGAAACTTTCGAAAATCTTAAATCAATGTAGGTACATTTTTAGCGTATTGAACGGCATTGCAAAAATGGTTTACCATTTAGTTATGAAAAGAGAATCCCACCGCATGGAGTGTACACATAAGATCATAAATAAATAAATAAGGCCGAATTTAATAACAAGGCTGCGCTTAAGTAATGGCCGCCAGGAGGCAACGCTACATATATTATGAGGTCCGTCATTTTATAACTTTTACGTACATTTTTTAGCGTTATATTAAAACGCTTAAACACTATAATTTGATCGTCGTTGTCGACCTTTTTCGTTTATCCAATGTTCGGAGCGGAATTTCTTGATGTGGAAAGCTCCGTTTGATGAATGATGCTTTTCTACCAATAATATCCTCATGAATTTTAAATGTTTTTAATATGAAATTCTTATACACGTAAATCTGATCAACCAAGTAATTCATATTTCAACTTGTGAATCAATAAATAAAAAGCTATAAAAGTTTTGACATTATATTTTAACGAACATTTATAAAGTTATAAATTCATATCTCGTTAATCATAATAATTATTGTGCATCGCGCAAGCCGTATTGTTGCTCGAATTAATTGCATATTTATGTTAAAAAAGTTAAGAATTCATATGACATCGCCTGCTTGGCCACCGCCTATACGCCCGATATCGACACCATCAGTGACGAAACTCACAGTGCATAAAAAACAGTTAATGGCATTCCGATACAGCGCATTGCATTGATTTTCTTGTTGCGACCATTATGACAGATTTTCGTCAATACGGTTCGATACTTTGTGTTTTTGCGGCGCGCTCGCATGAGAATCACAATGAGAACTTATTATCAATGGATGAAGATGTGCACTGAATGCAACGCCGATGCATTAAGAAGTGTGGATGTTAAAGCGAGAGCGTTCGGCTCTAGGATTCCATCACGATCGGCGGTGTTGAATGGTTTTTCAAAGGCGTGCTTGCGCGGGTGCTTGTCGCCTCGTTGCATGTGAAGACTTTATCCGTCGAGGGCATGTCTTTGGCTCGTAGCCGCGATCTAGATTGCCGGCGCCGGCGACTGGTCGGCACGATGCTATCGTTAAGCTGTGCCCGCGCGACAATTGCTAACAACGGCGCTGAACAACACCGCGAATAATTCGCACCGAAACCGAGTTCCCTGCGTTTGTAATCATTGACATTCCAATTTCTTATGACCATATGCTGTGCCTACATACCTGGGGTGTACGACTGTACGTGCAGCTCGGGTAAAAAGCGATGAGATATCTTGATTGTACGGAGAAATTATACGAGCTTCACAAGTTTTAGTTCACGTTGAATGCTCCTCTAGATGCGGATTGATATCATTGGACAATTTAAATATTTCTGCTATCTCAAAGTAACAGGTTTGCCGCCTTTGTGGCGAAATTGTGCGTCATTAATATTTATTTTCACATTTCGAAGGCAGGTATGTAACTTATTTGCAGTTAAATATTGAGTAGAAATATCGAGGTGCAAACCTTTGTGTCCTCTACCTATATTATTTTTTATTAGAGGTCCGCACTATCTTCGCTCGTGGTACATATATAACACTATCAAGAACAACCCAACGTTGAAAATAATATATAAAATCGGTCCTGTAGTTCCTGAACTGAGCGCGTTCAGACAAACAATCTCTTTAGTTTTTTTTTCTTACTTTTAAGCAAGGTTAGAAATTAATAGAACAAACGGAACACTAATCATTGGACAAGTCTGCTAAAAAAAATGTTGAAGTCACCGCTTTTAAATAAGCTCTTAATAAATACTACTCTTCACCAGCAGCCAAAAAAGATATGCATCCCTTTTCCAATACTGTTGCAAGAAAATATTTTACGTGTGACATAATCCACAGTTTTATGGAAACTTTTTGCTTGCAGACAAGAAAGCGGCTACCTCAAAGGAACCGTGCAATCACGTAGTGTACATAGGTAAGTTTAATAGCTTCTAGGAAGCTAGATGAAAGGCAAGTTTTCTAATCCCTATCTATATGGTAGAGGACATCTTTCTAGGCGTGCGTGAAAATAATTTAAGCATATTTTTACATGTTTTATGCTCTGAGTCATAGTAATCTTAGTGTCATCTATACGTATAACGAAACAGCAGAAAAACAGTCTGTACATCGAATATATTAAAAAAATCAAGGGGGTCTAAAAATAGTAATAGAGCACGAATCCAAAATGTTTGCCTGTTTGATTGTATACGCTAATCTCCGGAACTACTGGGTGTATTTGAATGATTTTTTTTGTTGTATAGATATTGAGCCTAAGCAACATATAGGTATTACTTTATTTTGGAATCTGGAACACCTGATGCAGAAACGCAATAAACCACCATAACAGAAATCGTCACACGTGATGACCATTTTCTGGTGAGAGTTTAAATATGAAAATCTAGAACACCTGATATGAAACTCCATGAGTCCAGTTACACTATACCATGTATAGGGATAATGCATTAGCAGACATTCAGTCTGATGGGCACTTTCTGTTAACTTAAAAAACTGAATTTTTTAATGTCTCGATATATATATCTATATCTTAAGCCTCATTGAATAGAAATCCTCCAGTCGTTCACGTTTAAAGATCACGGCGAACGAAATCGCGGGCACCACCTAGTGTTATATTAAATGTACAACAATTTAATATTCAAAAAATGTTGAACTACTGTTTCTATGATTAAATATATATTAAATACTTAGTGTACAGTCGTTAAAAAAGCCAAAGACAAATCGACTTAATTTTATGCGATGAAGTCTGGTCTGGTCTTATAAATGAAAAATATTGATTATTCTGTAAGTTAGTTAATCCACTACCTATATAATATACTACATTTTTGTTATTCATAAGAAATAAGTAAAATGACAACAAAATTCAAATGTTATAAAATTTATACGTCACATAATTAATTACCCCTCATTAGCTGTTCTAAGAAAAAGTGTCGACTCTTTGTATAATGATACCTATTAGAAATAGGAAATATAAAATACTAAAACAGATTTATGTAATATATCTTTGACATTTTGTTAAGTACCAAGCTTTGAAACATATAAAAAATGTACCACGAATTGAGAATCTCCATCGTTTAAAACTCCAGTTAACATGTTGTTAGGGGTTTTACCTCCTGCGATGGAACACCCAGTAGTTTATCACGCCATCAATCTACTTTTACGCGTGCGCTACGCGTTCGTCCAAACATTTTCATACTAATGAAGTTCTAGCAAATTAAAACGATCTTATGGTCAAGATGTACCGTTTCGTAGAAGGCGTGGTAGGAAGGATGGTAGAATACCAGCACGTGCGTTGAATCTGATAGCCGCTGCGTACAACTCGACATGCAAAACTCCAAGTAGTTATAGTGAAATATAGTTCAAATGTCATGAGTTATCTCACGATCTGAGGCTTGCCTTATAACGTTCTCCATGACTAATCTGGTGGTAAACTTTGTACGGGCTTATTACAAATTCGTAGCTTTAGAATTTTGTAATGTTACATGGCTGTTATTATTTAACGAATTTAAAAGGAGAATTTTCAAGGATGATTTCAATTTTGAATAAATTATATAATACGAGCATGAGTTTATTAATACTTAATACATCTATCTCCATGACCTTTTTAACTTCTTATCCAACGATTGTTATTAATTTAAATTATTTTACATATTAAAATCGTATCTTTTATATGTATATTGCATTATTTTGTGGGAAAAATTTATTAGATAATTCGTTAATCGGCAATAGTTCTAGATACTACATATATATTAAGCTTGCGTGCTGTTTTCTTTTTTATCTCATAATTCTATCCAGACTTTAGTATTTTGTGGTTGGTATCTGGACTGTAAATCAGGGTTAAGAACTACATAAGCGAGATGTTAAATCTTTTTAGATTTTATACTATAGGGAATGAATTGAATCGAATGAATAAATTGAATTGAACCTTAATTTAATAACTGGGCTAAAGAAAACTGAGCAATATTGTTTTATGTCGAAATAACATAACGAATGGTACCGAAATAAAAATAACAATAAAACATAATAAGTAGCAAAGACAAAATTGTACAAATAACAATGGCCTATAATACACCCGCTAATAGGCATAAAACGTGGCAATAAACAATGTTTCAGTGTTTCAAACATTCTTTTCACTAACAAACAATTACGAATTCCTCTCACGAAATTCACCCGCATCACTCAAACAACAAAGGTTCGAATGTGATCGCAGATAAAAAATATATCATCGAAAATCAAATATCGTTATGAAAATTTGTTTGACGTACGAAAAAGCGCGAGGAACGACGCATGCGCGGGAGACCGCCGGGCGCGCGCGCATTCCCGCCTTTTTGTGGCCCTTCGCGACGTATTTATTGCAAGCTCTGGAGCATTGCTGCTCCTCGCTGAAGATACCAGATTTGACAACGATTTCTCCCACTTCGATATCTAAGCTATTGTATCTCCGGCGGTTTTTATTGCATGAATTATATGCGATCGCGCCAGACCTTCGTGAATGGTTGTAAATTTGTGTTTCTTTATATGTTCCTTCCATATAAGTACAAAGTACCCAAAGCGACTTTTCCCACGCGTTTACTCCTCTCCTTTAATAATCGTTGAATCTCATTTCTTTTTCCAATTTAGCAATTAATTCTGTAAGGAATATTTAGACGAAAGTGGGAATTAAGATGAGTACTGTAAAAGTAAAATTACAGTAATTCTTAAATTCTTTAACAGAATTAAAATCTCCCAAATGTGGAGCATAATACATTTTAATGATGCAAGGAGTTTTGTTTTAATTTAACTCTTGGACATCGATTTCGATGAGCCCGGCGGCGGCATCAGCACAAATATGAATAAATTGCATAAATATTTATCGGCACGCATTATGCTACCGCGGCCCGAGGCCGGCGTCTAGAGACAAAACGAATAAACAATACAAGATTCTGAGTTCCGACATAATCGTTTTTGTAGATATTCGCGAATCTTATCGAAGCTGCTAGTGCAAATTCTGTGAAAATTATATATACTGTGAGGTTGTCGATACTAGTATCCATTAAGTGGTGATAAAATAAATATAATTTTTGTGATAAATAATTTAAAGATAATGATGTCATTATGCAAGAGAACTGAGTAATAAGTGCTTTTTAAAAAACTTTTTTTTTACAAATGTCAAACTTATATAATATATATATGTGTATATTAAAGTTTAAATATATAATAAAAACTTTTTTTTTTTTTAAATGAAATAGAAGAACTTTGCCTTTGAGGCCTTTGCTAACAAATTGCTACATTACCAACAATTGTTTAAAGACCATGGTATTTGTACAACTGTTAAAATAAACATAGCATAAAGCATGGTGCAGATCCGTTTCTTCAAGGTAGTGAGGTTAACTAAAAACTAACAAATATTCAAGCCGGTTGAAATGACTCTTTTTTAAGTAGTTGGCAGTTCAACCTAACAAACAACAAGTGATGGAAAATTTTACCTAAAACCTATTATTATCATCCATCCTGATTCTGGACTGTACAGTGTCCAATTATCAACCTGTATTGAGAATATATTTGGGATAAACAATAAAAATAAAAAAAAATATCTAGAAATACAATGTGCACATATAACATTACATTGTAATTTTAATCTGGTGAATGAAGTTGAGAATCTATCTGTAGTCGTACACCTTATTAGATGTTTTTATCATAACATTATCCATTAATGTGTCTCATAAAAAGTAATATGATAAATCTACATGCTAGAAAAGATTAGAATATCCTTCCACCAAACACTGAAGTCACTACCCGGCATCTTCTGATAGAATGCAAAACAAAAGACGGTGAACAATTTTTCAAATGGTCCAGCTACATGAGGTATTGTCAGCGTTGCATTGCAGTAAATCAAATCGTAGCTCTATCCGTCGAGGGCCCTCGGCCCTGGCGTCCCGCTGTTTAACCGCACAAATTTACGATCGCCTCTGAACATTTCCCGAGACCATACTACACGATCCCGATCGGCTCCTCCGCGTTATTTCAACAAAATATCGTGATTTATACAAAACCTCGAGTCGCGGATTTATTGTGGTGACATTGGGATAGCCCGATATGTTTTTCTGCAAACGTCCTTTCGTTTCAGCCATTTTAAGTTACTCCTTATATGTTCATCCCTCCCTGAATATTGCACGTAATATGGTATTTCAATTGATTGGAAAGAATTAAATAAACACTAATCAAAATGGTTGAATTCTTGCACTCATAAGAATACTATTTTACCAGTGATGCTTAGACTTTTCAAAGTAGGCGGCATTTCTACTTTCCAAATATTTCGAAATTGAGGTTATGAAATCCTCACAAGCACGAAGGACAAACAATACACACCGGAGGTTTTACGAAAGCAACACGAATAAATATTCCTTTTATTCCAATTTGTCAGCTAAGCCACTCTCAGCGGCGACTTATCTCCGTATTCAACGGTAAGCTCTCGCCAAAACAATACGCCTGAATCGTTAAAAAACGTGCTCGAATACAGCATTTATCATCGTTGATTAAATACCATTGTTTTGTATCGGCCGGAGACGGGAACTCCGCGCCTCTTGTTCCTTTTGCGTCTCCCTGCGCCTCGCATTATGGGCCCTCGGAGACAATAAGTCTGTTAAATTGGCCTCCTATGCTTTGTATATTGTATTGCGTATATTTATTTCTGGCTATTCGTGTATGCTTCAACGTAATGATGTATACGATTTAGTAGTATTTAAATATTGCATTTATGCTGTAGTAATGATAAATTCTATGAGAGAACATGGGAAGTTCTTATCGAACTAGCAAAAGATGTAGCTAAAGGATATAACGAACTGGAAACTATTTATAAAGTGAAGCATTGAAATATCCTGCATCTATAGAATATTCCTTGGTTATAATATAAGTCATAAGTCATATACTTGATTAGAATTATAACTAACATTCGGTCTCCTTAGGCACGTTTTTGAATCACTTTATTATAAAGAACTTACTACTTCCACGATAAATAAAATTGTTCCGCAAACATTGAAGTCTCTTTTGACTTCCTTGTAACACTACTGTTCCAATCGAATAGGTATTAAATTTCAATATTATCTGAATAAGAACAGTATATGATGTTTTCAGTATTTCGCCCATATACGCTGATGTTTTTCAAGTCTAAATGCCTAATTTTTCTACAGTGTATTCAGCTACTAGGTTGCCTGGCAGAGATTGTTGTTTGGCAATAAGGCCGTCTCTTGTACAAACAATGCCTTTCTTGTAACATTGTACCACTTCTTGTATTTATTTAAATTTGTACAACAAAGTATTATAAAAAATGAATAAAACTAAATCATATTCTTGTGATTAGATATGGACGAGAGCTATTCTTGGTTTGGTAGATGTATGTTGAATCTATGCGCGATTGAAAATATTAAGGAAATGTCTCCTTTGTGTCCTAGGTATATACTATTATTTCATTTATATTATAAAGTTATCAGTTTAGTGAAAACGTGTTGAAACGACACTAACAAATATTCTTATCTTAGGCACAGTAACACGTACAATGTATCTAGATTGATGGCGAAAGGCCAGGGTTCTTGAAACTGTACATCATTTTGAGAATATACCATCTTGTACGTGACTTACCTCTACCTGTCGGCAGACATCAATGCCTCTCAACGTTTTGGCCTGCATGGAAAAAGTATGACAACCCAACCGATGTGTTGTCTTGTAAAGAAATTATGTATGTGTTATTGAATTTAATCAACAGATGTCACATGATTTTTTAGCAGATGAAAAATGTTGTATTATTATGTAAGGACTTCTATTAAAATCAATAAACAACAAAACATAACATTGCAATAGAACAGTTTTTTTTAGTTGTTAGTTATTAGTACTAACTTTACAGATTGCGCTAATATATTTAAAATCAAATTACAATTTTAAATAGTGTTGAAGACGACCAATTATTGTCCATATCATTGTTTAATTAAATACAAAAACCGAATTCAATAAGAATTAATAGCCACAAAAAATTTCAAGAACCAATAAGAACAAAATATATTAATTGAATAGTATATATATAATATAGCATATATGTAGATAATGCAAAAACATAGATAACATAAGAGCAGTAAATGACATTGACACACTATTTATTTTTGAAACAAGGATCACTGTATACATGCAATTGTAAAGTTAAGGAAGTATCGATTCACACTTCTCACTAAAGTAATACAATATTTATACAGTATCAACTTATTCAACACACATAAATTATAAAACCATGACTAACAAAATGTTCTAATTTTAACACTCACCGTTGCCCATTACAAATTGCATAAGAAATACGATGTACTAAGAAACGAAATCGTTGAAGCATCCCATTGACATGGTTAATTAATTTATTAATTAGAATCGATTAATGATGTGGCGGTGCGACGGCCCTCAGTCGATGCTCCAGTAGTTTCCCGGAAACATATATTCTGTATGACAATTACAGCGTAAAGTTCATGTATATTACGGATTAGTAAAGCTACCGGCACTTTTTGTTGCTATCGCTACGTTTGCTGGTTTGTTTACAAAAAGTTATATCGATCGATTTACAATGCTCTATCATGCTCACACGTTAACCGACGTCGCTTAGAATTGTAGTATTAAAAACTATTTTCACTTTAGGTTTCAGATAAAGAAATCAATTAGAATAGGAGCAATAGCATTAATTCGTATAATAAAAACAAGAAACGCTTGCTTGGTCTTGATTAATGTTTCTACAGTAATATGTTTTATGAAAACAAAACTTCACAATAGATAAACAATTTTCTTAGGGATGTGATGAAACAAACAAGTATTATAGGTGTTATTTTGCTCAAAAGTATCCTCTAAGTTTGCTTGTATACGTAGTCACGTTACATTTTCGTAACGCTTGAAAATTAATGTTTGTAGATATATCAATACCAACATAGATTATCTAACAGAATTTGATGAGGATCCTTCTGTGAATCAATCCTTTATCAGGAAGATAGTTTAGGACACATTTTCACGATCCATTTTATTACATTCCCACTCAACGTAATACATTGAGTACTGTTCAATATTTTAAAGAGGGTAAAGAGACACAAGTCAATGCAGGCTTCCATTCAAAAGCAGCACTCTAATTAATTAAGAAATCAACTAGCTGACGCTGAACAAAAAACGTCTTGTCTGAAAATAGAATGTCTAGTATTTTTTCGTAACCGGTCGCAGCTAATCACGAATACAGGTAGCATATCGGTGTATCTTGCGACACTATCCAATCCGGTTATTAATGAACGCGGGGCATTTACGAAATTCGCTCAGACACTGCATTGACAGCTGTTTATTTGTCAATGTCCATACTCCGAATGAATCTCGCATGTGAAAGAAATTAGAGCCCTGTTACGTGTAGGCTTCTGGCAGCGCTTCTGGACTTCAACTGTTCGTATCATTTGTAATTACTTATTCGTTGCAGTTTTTATCGAGTCGTTTTTGCTGTGTATGGAAGAAGCATCGTTTTACAATTACTTTATGGGTTATATTGTTGTATGGTTATCATGATGTGTTTCACAAGAACCATGTTTCTAAAAAAATCATTTACTTCTTCTGTAAATATACAATCTTTTTTTCTTATTTTTATAAAAATATCATGAGTCATGATCAAAATATTTATTTTCATTTCTATTTCTCTTAAAATTCATAAAACTGCTTAGATATTTTTATTTAAATGCCATGGGAATATCTTTAGATATATCTTGTAAGAAATAATAACGATCACTTTTATAATCCATTAATGCTCACAGCGAACATGCAAGTCAAACATCAAATTTCTTATCGGAATTATATTTAATAATCTTAATGACATATGTGAATGCTACTGTAAGTTTCGGTAGCTATACCGCATTAGGTACTTATCTATTATCAATTTTCTCTGTATGGCTATTGACGTTTTTAGTAGTGTTTTTATATAGTACCAAATGAATGTTGGATCACAGATCAGATAAGGTTACTAGGGGTTACAATTCGGAGATTACGGACATGGGATCGTTAAAGAAATACTTTGAATTTTTGAATGAAGGAACTGGAATTTTATTTTGGATATTTTTTAGTTAGCTGGTACTAGCATTCTTATGTTATGTGAGGCGTAGGTTTGTGTTGAAAATTTATATTAGGTAATAATTTAATACTGTATTTTATATTATTATTATTATTCCCACAGAATGAATGCAATATTTCATATAAACGTCAAAAACATTTCTATATCAGTCTACGAGAAATTGTCATTATTTGTTACAAAATGAAATACTATAAGTTACTAGCTGAGCCGGCAAACGCTGTTCTGCCTTACTCTAACCATTTGGGGGTATGAAAAATAGATGTTGGCCGATTCTCAGACATACCCAAAATGCACACAAAATTTCATAATCGGTCAAGCCGTTTCGGTGGAGTTTGGTAACTAAAATTGTGACACGGGAATTTTATATATAAGATAAAGACTAGTTCAAGGTAAAAGTTAAGAAAATAAGCCTTTGCTTTGGTCTACGAATTTGAATTATAAAGACAAAAGCTATAAGAAAACGTGTCTATTACATTCTTAGTATATATATTTTTAAGACTTACTTTTTGTCCCTATAGGTAATAAAGCAAAAAAAAACTAAATTCTAATATCCATGAAATATCCAATCCATTGATGTCAGATTATTAAACAAAACAATCAAAATATACCAAAAACGATGAAAATTTTAATTCATTGGTCTATTAAGTGACGTGACGCCAGCGGGTGGGCCAAGGGCTACCGGGGCTTGGGACTTTGCCCCCCGGGGTATTAGGGACATGTAGCTCTGTCTAGTCGAATTTTATCTGTCATTTTTAATTTTAAAACAAACGTCGATTCATAAAAATGTCAAATCTTTTACGCCAAAAAAATGTATTAGATTGGTGAAATGTATTTCTTGCATTAGATACAAGAAATTAACCAGCACTATATTTTCATAGTACCTTTAACAGATTTCAAAATAATTTACTGAGCGATACATTGTGTTTGTATCTTATCACATAACTAGATTCGATACCAACGCAACACAAACAACATTGTTCCGAGTTAAACACAATAATAATTTACAACACTCTATATTAATATCATTGTTGCGAGATATAATAAATACGGTACGAACCTAGCCACCTACGACTAACGTTTTCTTGGAAATAAACATAAGCCTTCCGGAGTACCGAGCCATCATCAGTCACTGCTTTTCATTTATAATGATGTTAAAAATGTAGCCTAACAGCCGAGCTTGTCCACCCATTGTACAAGCTCAATATCCAAAAAAAATAACGTTTAAAAAATGACTTCCAATTTATTTGAAGTATAAAAAGACTCATTTCCCATGACACCCGCCTGGGCGTTCCGTTTATTCACATTGGAGCACCATCCTTCTTTATATCTCGATGTCGTTTTTTATTTAAACAGCTTTGACATTTGGAAGCCGGGTCACTTATTAAATTAGCCTTTGTATTTAAATGAACAATTATAATTATCTGTGTCGCTTTGCTTGGCACATTTCGATGTTAAATGGGTAGTTAGGAGAGAGATTTAACTAACAGTTTTGACTTTATGACTACTATAGAACATTGTTGTGATAAAGTAAAAAAAAACACATGATCCGGTAACATAATGTGACCTTCTTTACTAGTTATAACTCAAACTCAATCGCAAACATTAATTTCATAAACATAGATTTACCATTTAACACCGGTTCCGAAAGCAGTTTCTACAAAGAGCCGGCAAGAAACTCAGTAGTCGGTTTTTAAATCAAGTTAATTTTAATATATATCATATTAATGATATCAAAGAACTGTCCTGTGGTTCTGAAGTAAGATAAAAGTAACGCTCATAATAATAAAACGTGTTACATACTTATTAATAAATATATTCATACGGTTAAGTTTAATAAGTATCTACAGTATGATGTCTTATCATAATTATAAGGATATTCTACAATTTACGTGATACGTTTTCTTTGCTTCTAGATAAGTTATTAAAAACGTATTATTTGCAGAACAGAGTCGTTTTGTTATTATTTAATATACTCACAATTATATTATCTATGTATCTATTAACTACCAATAAAATAATTTACCGTTTAGCAAACGAATAAATTAAACGAATGCAAATGTATCTATTTCAATTATTTTAAGGAAATCCATCATACACATGGCATAACTGATCGTCACGATTATGCTAATTCGTAATATTTTATATCGCAATCAGTAGGCTCATACCCAGTAGCATCAGATGTATGAAGCCGAGCTCGTATATCAAAAGTCGATACAAATCAATCGATCTTTCGAATCAACCGATTGTGTCGGCATTCCGATAATGTACAGTAATGAATGATATGATGAACGATTCTATATGGAAATTCTTGCTATATTTATTACGGATTATTTTATTTTATGATGACTCGTTGTGGTATTTTTATGTAAAATTCTTTATAAGATATAAAATTAAGTAGTTACTACTTAAGGTACTAAAAGTTAGAAAATATAAATTGTAAAAAACAGATATAACAGGGATGTGATACTAAATTCCCTTGCGTAAAGAGATAAAAAATAAGATTTTAGGAAACTTAACCCTTTAAATTTTTTTAAAGACATGTTAAACAAACGATTCGATAAGGTTACCAAGAAAGCGCGTAACGTGACCGAACACGTAATACAGAATTCAAGTTTCGACCATTAAATATTCGATTGTCGTGTCAGTTCGCCATCAGAACACAACAATATAAGGAGACAAGCGGATAACTGATGCCCGACATTAATCCTAATGTAGCGATCTACCTAAACGTCATTTTATCTAAACAAATATTTCAATGCACCAATAAAAGTATAGCATTGAAAAAAGCAGAATGGTACTCGTAAGGTATTCGATGAGTACGGGTTCTGGGAAGCTGCAGACCACTGTCATATCACGACAGATAGTGAGGCGCGATGATATTTGTGGAATTTTTGTCGATACTTTTGTTTTTAACTTACACGTGGTTCGGGTTATTAGGTATGAGAATTCTATCGTGCGAGTAATACTTTTTTATAATATATTTTTACTTTACACTTTGTTTGAGTTGTAGTTGAGTTTGGTTAGGCAAGGCGGGTTCGAATCCCACCTCGTGATCAAACTTTTTTCTATTCTTTCAAAATTTTGAAATTGAGAAATGTTGAATAGAAATAAATTAAATTTGTTTGAGTTATTTTTAATAATATATGATTGATGTCAATTTCTTAACGTATATTTGCTGATTTTGAAGCAATTGTGCAACTTTATATAATTTTATCATTGATTAAAAATTTGTAGATCAAAATATTATGCGCACCGCGCGAAGGGATTTTTTTATACACACAAAAAAGTTTCAACAACAATTATTTTTATCATCCATAACTTAAAAAATACAAACAAAAAATAATATAATAAACACAAAACATCGATAACACAGCAACACCACTAGTTGCGCAAGCGCAGCGCACGACAGATGATCAGTCATGACCAGATGCTGCGATAAGCCAGCAGTAGCCACTCATTAATCTCCCCACTCCCCACCAATAATTAACCCGAGGTAACATAGACACTGATTCTACGAATCTTGGACGGCGACCAAATTTCTACGCTGGTAAAAGTTTAAACCAGTTGTAATCCAATCCAAATAGTTTATTGACAAAGCAGTCGATGGCCGTGATATATCAAGCTATTTGAACTTTCTATATGATAGACTTGAGAGTTAACAGTTTAATGCTGTGTCTGGAGTAGTTTAGATTTTATGATTAGTAACGATAAAATATGTATTTGAATTAATTTAACTCTAAAATGTATAAAGTCATATATTTCGTATTAAGAAAGTATTTATAAAATAGTTACATAATGTTAGGTTGTATAGAATAATGCTTTTTTTGTTGTAAATATGATTAAATTAATTGAATGTTTGTACTAAAATTTAATTTACCTTAGCATACATTATTTTTCTTAAATAAGAAGATACTGAGTTGAACCGTGATGGATCAGCGATTAAGTTAAAAACGCGAGGGATAGAGACCTAGGCAAGCGGGTAAAATGTTAGAATTTAAATTTTTAATTTGTTTGCAGTCTGCGCATCCAACAAGGAAGTTTGATGACGTGCATTAATCTACATTAAACAACAGTACATTAATGATGATAGATACAATATATAATAACAGTGATGAGAGTTATAGAAAAAGCAATGCCCCATATGTCATGAAAGATTGGATCATCGGAGTGATCTAAAAACACATAAAGAAGTGGGTGCGGCACCAATTACTGAAATATCATTTGATGTACTATTACAATTATTTTTTAAATTTTACATAGGAATATTTAAATTATCGTATGAATCCCAACTGTTAAGATTAATCATTTGATATCATGTATAATCGGTTTAAGATTTGCTTAATTGAGGGAGTTATCGCTCTGCGGGGGGTGCTGCTGTGTTTAGCCCACCGTTTTGTGACTCAAATAATATTTACATTCAACCCTATAATTAAATTTCTTATCCTTTTATACTTATTATCAATTAGATAGTTATATTAATGGACATATTTAGGGAACTAAATAGTCAGTAGGAGGTCAGTAGTGAATCTATTAAAATAGAGATTTACTGATAGCCAATGCTCTCCGTTCTTGTAATGAATCTGAATGAAATTGTAGATAAAGATGTGATTATAGTAAACAATTGGAATAAAGCTTTTCTTAACAAAACTTTTTAAATTAAAGTTTTTACTTTTTGAAGAAGGAAAGAGTAAAATGTTTATTTAATACAAAATGTACTAAAATAAATAGTTAAGGACTAGTTAGGATCATTTCTCGTGATGCTCGAGGATAGTGAAGCATAATAAATAAAGATAACTTGAGTAGGGACTTTATCATTTGTATTATAACGTTATTGTGATTTGATGACTTTATTACTAACAAATGTAAATTTTCATAAACACAACCATATTTAAAAATAAAATTACTTTATTGCTAATTGCATATCATTCGTATCACTGCAACAAAAATCGTTTTGAAATCCATAAAAATAAATGAAACCAACAAAAAGCTGGTTTTGGTGAACGCAAAAGAATGTTAATCTGGTTTGTTTTACGACTAAGAATGAATTCTTTTAGACAACATCAGTTCAGTTGTCACGAGTCGCCTCCGCCTAATTTAATTTAGACAATTTACCGTTTTCATTGGCCGCATCGTGCCTTACCTCTGTGGTTTCTCGGAACTCGTAAAATGGTCGGCGCGGGCGCATCGTTGTACATATCCACTTTCTATATAAAGACGCCTACTCAATGTAGGAACTCGATAGTGACAGATGTACTGGGACTTGAATTTGAACGGAGAAATTAAGTTTGCACGGAGTAAACTATGAGGTGACTGATTTTTAATATATTTAATCGCTCGGATATAAATAAATTTCGGTTTTTGTTCGTAGATGAAAGAATATATAATATATAAAGGATGGTAAGATTAGTTGGGCAGTATTTGTAAACTGCTTCTTCATCTCAACCTTATGTATAAAACACTATTACATATAGATATAAAGCGTGTTAAACTCACAGAATACGTACCTTCATAAAAACAATAATTAATTTCTAAAAAATATACTACTTCACTATTAGTTATCCTAAATTCGTGAATTAGAGTAGGTACATGATCCTACTAATATTATAAACGCGATGGATGTAAGTATATATACGTAGATAGTAATATATAGGTAGATAGCTGGACAATTGGAATAACACATAGGCTTTTTATCCCGATATTCATACGGGATACAGACTTACGCGAGTGAAACCGCGGGGAGCAGCTCGTACTTATATATTACCTATTAGTAGGATGATTTCAAAAAAAGGCGGAGGTTATCAATTCGAATGCAGGATCTGTTTTTGTTTGTTAAACCTCATAATTTTTTACTAGATGAACCGATTTTTATGATTCTTTTATTATTTGAAAGTTGGTGCCTCCCATGTGGTCCTATTTTTAAAATATTTATTTAGGTATAGCTATCTATATCTATATATTCTTATTATCTTGAGAAAATTCAATTATATTTATTATCTTGAGAAAATTCAATAATATTACCTACTAGCTCAGCTATCCACCCGCGGATTCGCCCGCGTATGCACAGGATAAGGTAGACAGATACCGTTTATGAGGATCTCGTATAGTTCCTGTTTCCGTGGCATTTCCTTGATGAAAGCTATCCTATGCCCTCTTTCATGCTCAGGCTTCAATCACTTTCATACTATATTTAATTCAAACGGCTCAGTAGTTTAGGAGTGAAGAAGAAACAAACAGACAGAGTAGGGATATAAGGCAGAAATTTAGAGATGTGGTAGATATTTGACTTATCATCAAAAATCTTAAAGTCGATTCAATAAGTATTAATTTTTTTTTTTCATAGTATATTAGTAATTAAACATAACATAACAATCTTCAAAATAATAATTATTTTGATGATGTATTAAATATATTGCACCGTATTTTAAACCGTATTTTAAATTATAATGTCGACATTGCTTTAATCTACACGAATGGAAAGATATCGAAAAATAATAATTACATTTATTGATAGGTATTCTACAGCAGTATAGCTACACATTATTAAAAATACAATATATTGTACCAGGCTTTAGTGATAGGTTATATTATTACTCCTTCATTTCATGAGCAGCTAACGTAGAAAGAAAATTTGCTATGAAAATGCACACGAAAGTGTTTAAACATTGTCATAGATGTATCCATAAATATTGAAGGGAAATTTGCAATTAGATATTGCACGGTTTTGATTTGAATACTATTATGAATAAGGATAGGCATTGTTATGAAACGAGGAACATACATAATAGTAGAAATGCTTACTTACTAGCTCTAAAGTAAATAATTATACATGGGTCAAGTATACGTTCTTATAATAAAACTCCTGACAATATTAAAACGTTTAGTACCCTACCTTAGATACTGAATAAGTATCTAAGGTTGGAATAAGACTTAAGCAATTATATTTCCCATTCTTTCACATAAGTACGGAATATTTTAACATAACAAATAAACGTTATCCTTTACCCCTCTTAAAACACTATTACACTATAATATTTACACTATTAAAACATTCACTTCGATCAAATCATAATCGCCATGTGAGCAAGTGGCTTTAAGTCACAAAGAACATCGAAGGCTATGTTTTATTCATAACCACGGTACTGCACGTCAGTTTGCGTTGTTGCAAGTGCTGCGGGCGCAATAAATCTCGTGTCGAAATTGTAACCATCTCATTTGTCGGAACGCATCTATTTGTCTAATAACCTCAAATGTTTGCTGGTATTTAACAACGATTAATAAAGAGAAAAACTGACCAGGAACGTTTGTTTCATTCTATTCTGTTTCTTATTTCAAATAGTTAAGACCCAAATAATGATTTTTTGTAGGAAAAATTATACCTTGTAAATGAAACATTGGTAAATAAGTATAATATTAGTATAATACATCTCATTATCAAAATTTGAACTTTGGATATTAAGGTATTTGCTTTAGGTATTCCAGCGTAATAGCTGTTACCTGCTTTGTAATAGCTGCTGTTTACTTTTGTTTATTTATCCTTGCGATCTTTAAAATCACTGAAACTCACAATTTTTTTCCATTGAAACACTCATCGAAAGAAAAACTACTCAAATATTTATAAGCTGTACCTACAAGTATTTAATTTCAAGCAGAAATTGTTTATTATAACCAACAATCGCGGCACAAATCCCTGCGGATTGTAACGAGCAAGAATTAAAAATATAAATAACCCAAGTGCGTGATGACATGAATAATTGTAACCGCGGCTATGGTTTAAGCTCTACTCCATTTCCATGTCATTACGGGGTTGGATTCCGCTTGCAGCTTTTATTTGACACCTGTTTTAGTAGGATCGTTATTAATAGGCGCTTATATTGCAATTTTTGTGGGTATTTAATTTATTTGAGCCTACATCGCTGTTCGTTATCCGTAAATATACTTTATAAAGGCTTTCGTTTGGCCTATTTTATGAAGAAAAATGTGTTGGCTCTATTTTTTGTTTTTAATGAATAGGTAGCCACATAAAAAGAGTAAAAGGCGATTAGAGGGTAAGTTAATTAGAAGGTTCGTATAATCTAGGATTTAGAAATATCCAGTTGGAGGAACTTATAATAAATAGGTTAGATATGAGATAATAGGATAGATTTGAGAACTTATAAATATCTACTCAGAGCGTGTAAACGCGCTTATACTTTTCTTATTTAGACAGAGTAAGCATATAAAAGAAAATGACGGAGCCAAGCAGAACAGCGCAACGAATGTGAGTACAGGCCAGTGTTGAATAGACAGCTTATTAATACGATATTGCGGTCAAAAGTTAATCGGGTTTAAGTCGCTCGCATCGCCCACGAAGATCCATCACAATCGTCATTATTCACACACAAATTATGTAATTTCAATAAATGGAACTTATTGAATAGTGATGAGCGTCAGTAGGCCCCGGCGGGACCCCCGCCGCGAGCCTCGCGCAACCTACCATCATTCATGCAACATGTTACAACAAAAATCACCAACCATTATCCATTACCCATTTTTCTTACTTACGTTTTTCTAAATGAATTACAACGAGCGATGTATCGAGGCTTTTGTGAACCGTCCTGTGGTTCGTGGTAGGCGAGGCTCAATAAGCACTTAGATCATCATTGTCCAAAATAAATGTATTTTGTTTGAATAAATCAAGCGTCTGGAGGTCGCAGCGGTGTTAATGAATCTGAATGTTGTACAAGTAATAGTACCATAAGGTTGATATAGCAAATATAAGAAATACAATGAAATGGTCATGAGAAAATAAAAAATAAAAAAACCTAAGGCCGTCACCTTTTTAAAGAAGACATTTTTAACACGATAAAAGTGGCAGTTTATTAACAATTTGCTTATAGAAAGAGTCTTTGTAGGGTAC
>NC_052114.1:7645421-7652781 GCF_012273895.1 Zerene cesonia
TATTTTTTATCCCGATATTCCTACGGGATACGGACTTACGCGGGTGAAACCGCGGGGCGCAGCTAGTATAAATATAATGTAAACTAATTATAACAACTTCTTAAATTTTATATGAATAAAAGTTACGAGTATGAGTTTAAGTTTGATGACAATTATTTACTTCTCTCCTGCTCACACAACCACTTCTTATATATAGAGCGGATATCAGTAAACTTACTAAATTCTAATAATCATATAAACGCGAAATTTTGTTAGTGTGAATGGATGTATGAATGTATGTTTGTTACCCGAAAACAGCTTATCGTATCTGTATGAAATTTGGTTAAGAGATAAATTATACTTTGAATTAGGATATAGACAACTTTTCACGCGTTTACCACACGAGTGACGCCGCGGTTTACGGCTAGTACATTCTAATACTAACCGGTACTTCTCAGGTCTGGTGGGACTCCTAGGGTCTCCGGACTTGGGTCTGGTCGGCAACGGCGGTGCTGACTTGACCATAGAGATGCTGTCTTCACAATCGCGATTGTCACTTATCGGCAAACTGCTCGACATAATACTGGCTTGCTGTTCTATTGAGTCTTCGAGTGAATACTGAGAGAGCAATTAAGAAACAATGTTAAGAATAAGACTTGAACGATTAAAACATTTGAGACGTTGAGTAATCTTAGTGAAAAATAACTGACGAAAATCACGCTATTTTTAACCGACGTTGCCAAAAATGGCAGGATGTCAATTTGGCTGTATTGTTTTGATTTGTTACTCGATAACACTGTTGGTTAATTTGTGTGAATCTTTTCGTGTTTGATAAGAAATTATCGTTATTTGGTCCCATTTTAAAATTTGACCTGGTACTTCCCCCCTCCCCCCAGGGACTTCATGAACCAATATTAAATGCATTTTGGATATGTCTGAAAATGAAATACGTAAAATTTTATGAATTAAAGTTTGTGGGACCACCTTTTCTGTCGGTCGCCATTTTAACTCCCCCCATAAGAACGAGGAAACGGGTATAAAGCTGTTATACTAACGATAGGTTTATTGTAAAGATGTCCATCTTCGTAATATCCATCCCCTTGCTGTATGCTGTGAGATCGTTTATCCAGTGCAGGGACGGGAGGCAATGGAGTGCTGAAAATTAACAGTTATAATTTACAAATTGGCTTGGAATGGTTATAATTCATAGCACAAGTCGTTTTAGGTCAATTGGGCCAGCTCGCAGCGGGGAAGTACCAGATTCCCACGGAAAACCGACGTGAAATAATAGCATGCTATTGTGTTTCGTACGTTGAGTGGGGGTGCCGGAGGCCCATATCCTTTTCCATACCCTTTCCAGTCCATTCCTTTATTCCTCTCGTCAATCCTTTCCTAATCCCTCCCCAATTTAAAGTTGGCAATCCATTTGTAGAGGCGTGAGGTGTCCAATCGACCTTACGCCTCTCAAAATGTTCATGGGTGGTGGTAGCGCTTACCATCAGGCGACCCACCAGCTGCATTGCCTGCTATGACATAAAAAAAGTACCACTATGTAAAGTAGCAATAAAGAATAGTAGTAGACATATTTAGTACTGTAACCGGCGTTATTCTAATAGAAATAAAAGTAAATTTTAAAGCCGGGTCCGCTATTGGTTTGTTCATCAATTTAGTAACAAAACACATACACCAAACCTGTATAGCATAACATAACATTTCAATCAGTTCCGTTCTAAACTTGTCTAATATTTCAGCAATAATAGATTAAGTCGTTGCATTCTATTAATATGTATTCATACTCTTAAAAAAATCTTACTATAGATTTATTTCTTTAATATATAATTTAATACCATTTCTGCATTCCATATACTTACTTGACAATACTTTCAGAGAGCTGCCGGCGAGCTCGAGCCAGACCCGGTCCCAGGTTTTGTCGCAGTTGGGTGAACCGTTCCACCAAACGTCTGCAATTAGATAATATTATCAGTTTCAGTTAATGAAATTTTATTCTGTACTTGTTATTTTTTTATAATCAATAGATCGATCATAATTCAAATGCATCCACAGTACTTTTTTTTTAAGTTACTCTACTTATTTATAAACACTCTCATAAAAGACTTCAATTTCCAAATTCTAATAAAAAAATATAATAGTTTAAAAAAACTAAAAAACACGCTTTAACAAAAATCATATTTTGCAAATTGAAAACTGGAATAATTTTATCAAATTAGTGTATTGTCATCGGTCCTCAATAAATCTACAAAGTTTGAACGAAATCTGGCCGTTTAAAGTGGGTCAAAATCGCGCCCAAAGAAGTCGGTTACAAACAAACAAACATACAAACAAACATACAAACATACAGGTGAAGCTAATAAGAAGCGTGTAAAAAGGTGTCAAATGCCAATTCTCTATCAAACACAAGAACAATCGAATCGAGAAACTCCTTGATTTTTGGTACGACAATGAAACAGGAGGCCCGTTTCTTTTTGCTCACCCGTTCCAGTCATTCCTTCTTTCCAAACGTCGATCCATTCCATATGACTTACCCTTTAGAGCGGACAACACATCCGCAGAGGCACGACTTTGCGAATGTTCATGGGCAGTGGATATCGCTTACCATCAGGCGAACCACCAGTCCAGTTGCCCGCTATGAATTAAAAAAAATATGAGTACACGAGCACGTTCCCCTCTAACAAACGCGGCAGTATCGCGCCTGTGCGTACCTGTGCAGCGGCTTGACTTCGTCGGGCGCGAGGCTGGCGTGCAGCGCGAGCGCCGCCTCCAGCACGGCCAGCTGCGAGGCGACCAGGCGGCGCAGCTTGGCGGCGGCGGCCAGCTCGCGCGGGCCGGCGTGCCGCGCGAACTCCGCCGCCAGGAACGCCTGCTCGTACTTGGAGAAGCCGCCCTGCACGTTGGCGTCGATGGTGCCCTGCAGCCGCATCGAGAACGGGTTGATGTTCCGGCTCGGCTCCGCCGTGTACTGGGATATGAGGTTGCGTAGCTCGCGCTCCGTTGACTCCATCGTTTCGCACGCGAACTGGGCATAAACGTTACTAATTAGTAAAAAGGAAAAATAAAAAATTATATACATATAATTTCATAGTCGAATTTGGAAACGTTGGAGTCTTCCACTCCAAAAAAGAGTGAGAGTAAACTTACGTTAGTACATAAGTAAAGGATTTTAATTTTAAAGCAAAACGCATTAATACACATAAACTTCGTAGTATTATTATTCATATACTCGTACAATGAATAATACAAAGCATACATTATATATCCCAATTAAATTTGCCTCTTATGAAATTCACCTTCTTGAAACTAAATTTAATAATAGGATAAATTTTATGCTCACTTCAACTGGTGGTATTTCTTCAACAGATCTGGTGACCACCTCAGACCACCGCAATATTCCCGGGAGCGTGTTCTCCGTCACTAGCGTCGTACGTTCAATCCACAAACTCTGGAATTTTATAAAAAAGGATAAAATTTTGTTATTATTTATGTAGTTTTATAAAAAATACATCAAAATGTTACAAATGACGATTTCAATTTAGAAAAATATCTTACCACAGAAAGCATTTATAACTTCTCGATGAAGAACTATCGAAATAATGGTAAATCTCGTTTAATAGATCCCCACACACACACATTTACATTATACAACAAATAAAATAAAATCACACCTTAAACTCATTATCCTTATCTATGGGCGGTTTGTGCAATGGCCGGTCACACAGGAACGTGTCGACGTCGTTGAACGCGTAGAACCGTTTCACTTGTTCCGGCGCGTGCGCGGGGCACGACTGCTGTCTCGCTACCGGCTTCACGTTGCAGATTTGTATGTCTAAAATAAAAAATGGTGAATTTAGAAAACAAGTTGATCAAATTTTAGCATCGTATAGCTTTTTTATATTTTACTAGTTGCACGCTCCGACTCCGTCCGGGTTGTCTTTTATAGTAGTTGAAATAATACAAACTATCCTATTTTTTATTTATCCAACTGTATATGGTGTGCAAATTTGATTAAAATCGGTCGTGTAGTTTAGGAGTCTATCGTGGAAAAATAATGTGACACGTAATTTATATATCTCAGTGTTTTGTTTTTTTATCTAATTTAATACTTAATATTTTACACACAACGCAAATTTACATGTTGTGTTATAATTTAATTATCTGTTACATTTATTTTTATTTGTTATATCTATGTATCCTATGTATAAGTTATAATGTAAAGGTGTTGGATGACAAATAAATAAAATTTAAATCTATAAGTTTGATAATTTATCAAAATGAATAGTATACGGTACGAACATGTGAATGATGCGTTTTGCAAAAGCGACATTCCAAATGCACGACATTTAAAAAATATGACGTTCATAATCACTTGTAAGACGTTACGTTAACAAAAAAGATTTTCCACTATGGGTTTGATTTTGTAACAACAGTGTATCTATATACCAACCTAACACAGGGATGATTGTTTAAAAATTAAACCGATAAACTTAACGTACCTACATAATTTGTGTAACTCGATGTGTACAGCGGCGTAGCTATCATAGGGCCAGGTGGTGCAGTGCACCAGGGCCCCGGAGCTCAGGGGGCCCTCTAACCTCAGCTTTGAGGCGGAAAGAGGGGAGGAGGGCCCGATTCTTTCCCTATGCACCAGGGCCCTTGTCCCTCTAGCTACGCCACTGGATGTGTAAAGTTTATTTCTTTAGTAATGACTCACATTGTCCATCGGCGGCTATAACGGACTCATCGGGTGGAGTATTCCTCATCAATATGTGCGCCGACACGTATTCGGACTGCAGCCGCTGCGTGAACGCACCGATACGTTCGTATTCATGCCCGCGGTACACGAACTGTTTATTCTGGAATTATTAAATATAAAAAGGAATTAAAAATTACTATAAATTAATACAATTTTAGACAATTCAATCTATACTATATACTAATATTATAAAGTTGAAGAGCTTGTTTGTTTGTTTGGTTGGTTGAACGCGCTAATCTCTTGAACTACCGGTCCGATTTGAAAAATGATTTCAGTGTTAGATAGACTATTTATCGAGGCAGACTTTAGGCTATATGACATCAGGTATTACGTGGGTATACTGCGGGGCACATCTAGTCTTAAAAATACAATTTAAATCTTCAATCGAATTTTTGTTTAATTGCCATAAGAAGCATAAAATTGTTTCTTTATAAATACTCACTGTGAAAAGATTGACAATGTGTTATTTAATTTAGCAAATTAAAACAATACCAATCTGTTTATTAGATTTTTTTAACAGAACAATAATTCCTTCCATAGTTTTATATCGTTTAAAAGCATCCAGCTTATATTTTCTCAAAATATTACTCACTCTCACAAACAAAGGGCACCCTTTCCCATAGAAGCCGACTCTGAAATACTCCGGCTCAGGTCGTAACTCCTTTAACACAGAGTCAAGGAAAGTCGCGTGAGTTCGCAAACAGTGTGCGAGCCGCGCGTAGTCGCATAACTTAACCTCATATAGTGTTGCCAATTCGCGAAGTAAGGGCAGCCCTTTTTCCCAACACTGAAAAAGTTTGAGATAAATTGATATGTAAATTGGTGTATGGAACATAAAACTTTACATATTTTAGTTTCCAATGCGATAAATTTATTACCCACTTAAAATCGACCTTTTTACCAACAAAAAAATAAACAAATATACAAAGGTATATAAAATCTATTCATGCCATTGCTTCCCTAGCTAGATTGCCCAGTAACCTGTATTTAGGCGAAACAGCTAGCTTCCCAAAAACAAAGAATATTAATTCTTAAATACTAGCATCTAGAGTTTAATTTGGAAACAAACAGAAAGTAATCAATAATAATATTAATTTTATTTAATAACTAGTTGTTGAAGTGTACCTTTCCTCTATCGAAGTATTGAAGCACTTGATTATAAAGTGCCTCTTTTCTCTTCCATTCTGGAGTTTCCGGATGTTCAGAATCAACACCAATTTGATCGCTGTCCCAACTTAGTGTCTCGGCATATAACTGTGTGAAAAAAAAAACTTAAATATGTTATCATCAATTATAGGATGATATAATATAGATTAAATTTTGAGAAAGACCTGGAGAAGTTAGCACTCGTTTGATACTAATATTCACATATATTCATATACTGTTGTTAAAAACATCCAAGATGAGATTTTCATACCAAAACTCAATAATTTAATATTTTGCCATAATAATTACCAAAAGTGTACATCCAGCTTCTACAAAGTTATCCGAAGCGATGTGCAGGTCATGCAGCTTGTACACGTAGCGGAGGTACATCTCTTTGCGATCTATTTCGTTTTTGTAGAAGTTCTGAAAAAAAAACGAGTCATATTAGTGTGTCTGTGTTTTAGTTATACATATTGATAAAATTCTCCTTTGTCTTAGGACCTAGGCAATAGTTCATTTTTCAAGTTTTAGATCATTTCAATATCCACTAAACTCACAACTAAGTTTTCACTACTATCCCCTTGCTAGCTGCTTGATTAAAAATGACAACCCTTTCAAAAATCATCAATATATTCCAATTCTAAAACATTCCATCGTTACTCACCAGCAAATTCCACATTAATATTCTCAAATTTATTATGGTCACCACTCATTATCATAATAATAAAGCACTCGTACGTTTTCCTTTCTGAGCTGCTGGATTGATTTGTTAATTATTTTTATGTTTTTATGTAAAAGCGGTCAACTGAGCTGGTGGTTTTTCTGATGGTCATAGATCATTACACTCTTTAAACAGGTTGCTCGCTTTTAAGGGAGAGGGTGAGGAGAGAACTGACGACGAAAGTAAAGGAATGGACTAGGAAGTGTAGATGCAGATTGAAATCCGTCTCCTCTACTCATCGCAATCGGTGAATGTTCGAATTGTTCTAATGTTCGAATTCTAGAACATTCCGGCGCGACTCACCAGCAGGTTGACGGTGGCGGCCATCCGCTTGTGCCGGTGCTCGGCGCCCTGCATGACGGCGCGGTAGTCGAGCAGCCGCTCCAGCAGGCGAGTGACGCAACCGACGAAGGCCGCACCTGCCTCCCGCCAACCCTCCGTGGATACGCGCTCCATGAGACTGTTATATGTATGTAGAAAATTATATTCATGTTGGTACGGGGTGAAAAAGTAAAATTTTCTAGTGGCTTTTATATTTGCACCTATTTTAAATTTGCTGGGATACATTAAATTGATAAATAAATAAATGATACAAATATCAGTTTTGTAAGGCTTTGATAACGTTTCTAAAATAGGATTTGTAATATTAATGAATAGTTCGATTAAACATTATTAGTCCGGTCAATTTAGACCAAAAAATGAGGGTGAAGTTACATAAAGTCCCAACAAGCTGAATTTCTGTGAAA
>NC_052114.1:7653781-7657969 GCF_012273895.1 Zerene cesonia
AAGTGGGAGAAAAACGGGTGTGAGTTACATACATACAAACATACAAGTGAAGCTAATAAAAGCGTGTTAAAAATATGTTCCAATTGCTCGAGTTTTGACATTTAGAGGTGACGTTTTTATTTTACTTTATTGGACGCATATGTTTTAACCGATGATACCTTTTAAGTAAAAAATAATATTATTTTATATCTATTTAAGTGATTGGAAAATCGTCCCTTAGTGTATTAAAATAACTCATATGAAAATGGAGTTTAGAGATAGCCAATATTTTTGCTTTGTTTGTCTGTATAATTATTTATGACTAGATTATATAATGTGGCAATACTAAGTTTAGATAGAATATTATGTCTGAACCCAAGCAAACATACTTTGTGCCGTTAGTGATTATTGAAAACTTCTTTAATGAAAAACTGATTTAATAACAAAAAACCGAAAATCCGACGTAACGTGTACAAACCACCAAAAAACCGTTACGTGAGGGAGAACGTGAAGAAGCAAACTAATTAATTTCAACTTCCTTGCAGGGGTCAATGGTAGCAGGCTTATTAGGAGTGATGGAGCTACTAAAGCCAGCTCATTACCAGCGTCTATGGAGCCACCTCGCACCACATCCGCATGATAGGAAACCGCTCAAGGACTTTCTCATGCGTGCATTTCTTGTATTCCGACATTTGATTGAACAAGACGTGAGTATATAAAAGACTTTAATTTATGTCTGTATCAAATTTCTTACTGTTTGAATGTTTCTGTATCTCTGTCGTATGAATATCATATCTGTATCATGTATTGACTGTCCCCACAATCTTAAACGTTTATTATTTTACCGATTTACTATTTTAAACATAAATTTTGAGGCTATAGTTCCATATTGTTTCAATTACTTATTTATTTAAAGGCTTAAGGCGCAGTTATTTAATCCAAATAAACAAGTATACATAACATCTAACAATTTTGTGCTAAATGTACATTTGGGGCCCAATTATATTGTATCCAACGCTGGAATAATTTTTTTACATCTGGCCTGTAGTTACTGAGATGAACTCATCCGAACAATCAAACAAATAAACCTTGCAGCTTTATATGTTATATTAAAAAATATCAGCATAGAGAAACAGTCGTTAATTGCTAATCAAATATGAATTTATAATTTATTCTTACATTTATTTCCTACCAAAAACTTATAACATTGGACGTAGTTACTCTAATGGAACAACAGGCACAAAGTATTAAATAAAATTGGCTTAAATTTATTTTCACTGTACAACAGTCACTCGCATATTATCAATTTTATTACCAGCAATTAAATAGTCATTAGCCGATAAATTTATTTACTGCCACCGCAAACTTTAACGTTTCGAAATACAGTAGCACCTCTGTTCATGTATATAATTTAATTTAACAATGTTTAAGTGTAATCATATAGATAGACAGTAAGTGTAATATTAAATTATAAAAACTTTTCATTTAAAATTTGACTATATTTGAATTATATTCAATGTTTAAGGTATTCCCATCGGATTGGATGGTGTTGCGTGTGCAGAGTTGCAAAGTTTTGTTGTCAGCGTTGCAGGATTTAGCAAAACCTCTATTGGAAAGGTTCTTGGGAGATGAACCACCGCAATTCGATTCTCAAGTTAGTAACTCTATCATATTTTATCTTACCCTTATTTTATGTTTAGTTAATACAAAATTTTCATGAGTAATGAAGCGTATCTACTACAAATATTTATAAATAAGTGTCCAAAATCAACAAGCACACTTTCAGCAATATTTAACTTCTCTTTACATGTAAACATTTTTATTGTCTTTTAGGATAATCTCTAATACAAAGTCTTCGTTAGTCTATTTTAACTTAGTACCTGGATGACCGAGCTTTGCTCGGTATTTTTTTTTTTGTTTTAACTTTAATTATTCGCCAAAAAATAGTATTATTATTCGCCAATAGATGTCAGGAAGAGTCATAATAAATTGGGACTACTCAAACGCCTCCTATTTGTTAAAAAAGTAAGTTTAAGTCGATAAAACACGAATATGACATTTTCTAAAAAAGATTCCTAGATCGATTTATCGCCCCCGAAACCTCGTATATACTAAATTTCATGAAAATCGTTGGAGCCGATTCCGAGATTCCAATTATATATATATATATATACAAGAATTGCTCGTTGAAAGATATAATAATAATAACTTATTTAAATTGTTTAAATAAGTATTTACTAGAAATTTAAAACACTAATCTTATTGTCCGGTATTTTTAAGAAAATTTGGTTTATGTGTTAAATGTATATCCTTACTTATTTAGCTTGAATAAAAAAGTACTGGAACTGGAAAACATATAAATATGTTTTTTTTACAGTTATGGTCAGGCTATATGGAACTGGGCGTGGCTTTAGTGACATCTAGTGCTTTACAAACTGAACGTTGGACGGGTAAGGGGCCCGATAGAAGTGGGATGCGGGCCGCCGCTGGTTTGCAAGTGTTGGCCGTTTGGAGTCGACTTGGTTAGTGCTATTATTTAGTATTTTGGATATCTATGCTAAAGTGAGTTTGAAAAAGTGTATGGCCCAATTAATTTTCTGTTTTTTTTTTTCGTTTTACATTCGTCTTTAAAAATTATGTTATACACTACAAAGAGATAAACAAACTAATATTAAATAATCCCTAAATTTATCAAACGACTTGTTTACAATTATAAACACATGTATCTTAGTTACCTGTAATGACATTTAATAATGTTCTATAATCTATATCTTCTATATTTTCTACGTTCTTGAGATTTATTAAGGGCGTTTGTCATGTATATGAATAACAACGAATTATTTAACACATTTTTTATCAATTAAGCATGTTCCTCATGACATATGCCCACATTCACAGGGGCAGCCCAACTCCAGCTAATAGGGGCAGCAGTGGGGGCCCTTCTAGAGATCACCCTAGTCGGGGAGTTACGTAGAGCCGCCCTAGGTGCCCTAGTTGCCCTGATGGCCGCTGAAAGAGCAGCTACAGGTTCAGCGAGACGAACTGAAGCGGCTTTAGTGGATAAATTGGACTCCTTGGTGGCGGATAATAAGGCGGACGATCATTATCGACGATTGTTTGACACTGTGTAAGTTTGGATGATGGGAACTTATGACATAGATAACTAAGAATAAAGAACTATTAAGTGAGCCTGGCTTCCAAGATTATAGAAATGTATTTCTTTTCGGGAGCCACTGTAATCTGGCTAGAATATGGCTATACAATGATCAATTATATGCACAGAATGCTTGAATGAATGAGTGAGTCAGTGAGTGAGTCTGTGAGTGAGTGAGTGAATGTGTATTTAGGAGAAGGTCCATCCTGTTTGTGATGAATACACACGAATGTAGTCTTAATTTCCATTTATTAATTTATCTTACATTAGTTACGGAATAGCACACAATATAATTATCTAATCTGTCATTATTATACACTAATAATCTATTATTGATTACTCTTAAAAAATATTGCAACATTGTCTTTTTGTAATTTTCACAAAAAAAAAAAGATAAGAATAACACAATGCATTGTGATCTATTTTTTAACTCGTTCTTTGAGCTTTTTTTTAATCAACGTATTATTTTATAATATTTATTATCGTCAAATTACTTTTAAATAGCCTTCAAATAGGTAATTGAATGATAACTGGGATCATTATATTCATTATACAAATTAGTAAATGTATAAAACTATATTAGTTAATTTCTTGATAGATATATCATTAAGTAAATACTTAAAACATGATTGTACAATTTTAATATAATCAGTAAGAAATAGTCTTATTTTAACTATACAATGTTGTGTTCTTCTATATGTACATTGATGAGTTTTGTCAAAATGTTAATAATGGAAAAAATATCACACATGCTTACGTACATCAGGGAACATTTGAGTTCAGTGTGAGTATAAATTGCAATTGATATAAAATATATGTAGCGTTAATTTTTGTTTCTACAAATTGCAATATGGCTATATTGTTGATAAAATTCATATTTTAACTCTTGTGTTAAAAAAAATATTGGTATTTAGTTATTCACATTTCTTAAGTTGTGGGATTTATTTGTAAGATAAAAATAAAATACCATAAAATGGTAATAAACCATAAAATGAAACAGCAATATTTTCTATTAAAAATGGTGTTTTTAACCGTTCACATGATCAAGGCGATAT